>NC_069501.1:561415250-561585250 GCF_027579735.1 Bombina bombina | reverse complement strand
TTGTATGTGTGAGAGAGTGTGTGTCTGAGAGAGAGAGCATATACTTGTGTGTGTGAGAGTGTGTGTGTCTTAGAGAGAGCATATGCTTGTATGTGTAAGAGAGTGTGTGTGTCTGAGAGAAAGAGCATATACTTGTATGTGTGTGAGAGAGCATGTGTGCTGAGAGAGCATATACTTGTGTGTGTGAGAGAGCGTGTGTGTCTGGGAGAGAGCATATGTTTGTATGTGTGAGAGAGCATGTGTGTCTGAGAGAGAGAGCATATACTTGTGTGTGTGAGAGAGCGTATATGTCTGGGAGAGAGCATATGTTTGTATGTGTGAGAGAGCATGTGTGTCTAAGAGAGAGAGCATATACTTGTTTGTGTGAGAGAGCGTGTGTGTCTGGGAGAGAGCATATGTTTGTATGTGTTAGAGAGTGTGTGTATCTGAGAGAGAGCATACACTTGTATGTGTGAGAGAGAGTGTGTGTCTGAGAGAGATAGCATATACTTGTATGTGTGAGAGAGAGTGTGTGTCTGAGAGAGAGAGCATATACTTGTATGTGTGAGAGAGCATGTGTGTCTGAGAGAGAGCATATACTTTTATGTGTGAGAGAGCATGTGTGTCTGAGAGAGAGAGCAAATACTTGTGTGTGAGAGAGGGTGCATGTCTGGGAGAGAGCATATGTTTGTGTGTGTGAGAGAGCATGTGTGTCAGAGAGAGAGCAGATACTTGTATGTGTGAGAGAGCGTATGTGTCTGGAAGAGAGCATATGTTTGTATGTGTGAGAGAGTGTGTGTGTCTGAGAGAGAGAGCATATACTTGTGTGTGTGAGAGAGGGTGTATGTCTGGGAGAGAGCATATGTTTGAGTGTGTGAGAGAGCATGTGTTTCAGAGAGAGAGAGCATACTTGTATGTGTGAGAGAGTGTGTGTGTCTGGAAGAGAGCATATGTTTGTACACTGTGAGCAGAATTATTAGGCAAATGAGTATTTTGACCACATCATCCTCTTTATGCATGTTGTCTTACTCCAAGCTGTATAGGCTCGAAAGCCTACTACCAATTAAGCATATTAGGTGATGTGCATCTCTGTAATGAGAAGGGGTGTGGTCTAATGACATCAACACCCTATATCAGGTGTGCATAATTATTAGGCAACTTCCTTTCCTTTGGCAAAATGGGTCAAAAGAAGGACTTGACAGGCTCAGAAAAGTCAAAAATAGTGAGATATCTTGCAAAGGGATGCAGCACTCTTAAAATTGCAAAGCTTCTGAAGCGTGATCATCGAACAATCAAGCGTTTCATTCAAAATAGTCAACAGGGTCGCAAGAAGCGTGTGGAAAAACCAAGGCGCAAAATAACTGCCCATGAACTGAGAAAAGTGAAGCGTGCAGCTGCCAAGATGTCACTTGCCACCAGTTTGGCCATATTTCAGAGCTGCAACATCACTGGAGTGCCCAAAAGCACAAGGTGTGCAATACTCAGAGACATGGCCAAGGTAAGAAAGGCTGAAAGACGACCACCACTGAACAAGACACACAAGCTGAAACGTCAAGACTGGGCCAAGAAATAGCTCAAGACTGATTTTTCTAAGGTTTTATGGACTGATGAAATGAGAGTGAGTCTTGATGGGCCAGATGGATGGGCCCGTGGCTGGATTGGTAATGGGCAGAGAGCTCCAGTCCGACTCAGACGTCAGCAAGGTGGAGGTGGAGTACTGGTTTGGGCTGGTATCATCAAAGATGAGCTTGTGGGGCCTTTTCGGGTTGAGGATGGAGTCAAGCTCAACTCCCAGTCCTACTGCCAGTTTCTGGAAGACACCTTCTTCAAGCAGTGGTACAGGAAGAAGTCTGCATCCTTCAAGAAAAACATGATTTTCATGCAGGACAATGCTCCATCACACGCGTCCAAGTACTCCACAGCGTGGCTGGCAAGAAAGGGTATAAAAGAAGAAAATCTAATGACATGGCCTCCTTGTTCACCTGATCTGAACCCCATTGAGAACCTGTGGTCCATCATCAAATGTGAGATTTACAAGGAGGGAAAACAGTACACCTCTCTGAACAGTGTCTGGGAGGCTGTGGTTGCTGCTGCACGCAATGTTGATGGTGAACAGATCAAAACACTGACAGAATCCATGGATGGCAGGCTTTTGAGTGTCCTTGCAAAGAAAGGTGGCTATATTGGTCACTGATTTGTTTTTGTTTTGTTTTTGAATGTCAGAAATGTATATTTGTGAATGTTGAGATGTTATATTGGTTTCACTGGTAAAAATAAATAATTGAAATGGGTATATATTTGTTTTTTGTTAAGTTGCCTAATAATTATGCACAGTAATAGTCACCTGCACACACAGATATCCCCCTAAAATAGCTATAACTAAAAACAAACTAAAAACTACTTCCAAAAATATTCAGCTTTGATATTAATGAGTTTTTTGAGTTCATTGAGAACATGGTTGTTGTCAATAATAAAATTAATCCTCAAAAATACAACTTGCCTAATAATTCTGCACTCCCTGTATGTGTGAGAGAGAGTGTGTGTCTGAGAGAGAGAGCATATACTTGTATGTGTGAGAGAGAGTGTGTGTCTGAAAGAGAGAGCATATACTTGTATGTGTGAGAGAAAGTGTGTGAGTCTGATAGAGAGAGCATATGCTTGCATGTGTGAGAGTGTGTGTCTGAGAGAGAGAGAGCATATACTTGTATGTGTGAGAGGGCATGTGTGTCGGAGAGAAAGATTATATACCTGTATGTGTGAGAGCGTGTGTGTCTGAGAGAGAGAGCATATACTTGTATGTGTGAGAGAGAGAGTGTGTGTCTGGGAGAAAGCATATACTTGTATATGTGAGAGTGTGTGTGTCAGAGAGAGAGCATATGCTTGCATCTGTGAGAGTGTGTGTCTGAGAGAGAGAGCATATACTTGTATGTGTGAGAGGGCATGTGTGTCGGAGAGAAAGATCATATACCTGTATGTGTGAGAGCGTGTGTGTCTGAGAGAGAGAGCATATACTTGTATGTGTGAGAGAGAGAGTGTGTGTCTGGGAGAAAGCATATATTTGTATGTGTGACAGTGTGTGTGTCTGAGAGAGAGAGCATATGCTTGCATGTGTGAGAGTGTGTGTCTGAGAGAGCATATACTTGTATGTGTGAGAGAGTGTGTGTGTCTGAGAGAGAGAGCATATACTTGCATGTGTGAGAGAGAGTGTGGGGGATATTTATCAAAGACTCAACTATGCTGCATTCGCAGGCATCAATACGCTCGCCTAACATCGCGGCCACAGACCTGAATACGATCTCCATATTTATCAAAAAAGCCGTCAAAAAGCCGCGCACCAAGTACGGGGCGATGAGCATCGGACTGTTGTTAATCAGCAGTCATCGATCTCGCATCTATTCGGCTTTTTACCAACTTTATTTATACCCTGTCACTTAACACTCCCACTATACTAAAATATTTAACCCCTATCCCGCCACTCCCGGACCCCGCCACCACCTAAATAAATGTATTAACCCTTATCCCGTCGCTCCCGGACCCCGCCGCCACCTAAATAAACGTATCAACCCTATCCCGCCACTCCCGGACCCCGCCGCCACTAAATAAATGTATTAACCCCTAAACCTCTGGCCTCCCACATCACTACCACTAACTAAACCTATTAACCCCTAAACCGCTAGCCCCCCACATCGCCATAAACTAAATTAAGCTATTAACCCCTAAACCTAACAACCCCCTAACTTTAAATTAAAATTACCACATCCCTATCTTAAAACAAATGTAAACTTACCTGTAGATTTAAAATAAACTATATTAAACTATTAATTAACCTACCCTAACTATAATACTACAATTAAATTAAACTAGC
The DNA here is from genome assembly GCF_027579735.1 of Bombina bombina. Classification (NCBI taxonomy): domain Eukaryota; kingdom Metazoa; phylum Chordata; class Amphibia; order Anura; family Bombinatoridae; genus Bombina; species Bombina bombina. The sequence continues at coordinate 561,581,406 of NC_069501.1, read as the reverse complement.
AATTAAATAAACCAAATTACATATTAAAAAAAAACTAACCCTACTCAATTTATTTAAATCTACTATTTAACCTTATTAAAAATGACTAAATTAGACACAAAAATAAGCGCTAAGTTACAAAAAAATAATTACATTTTTTTTCTGAAAGCAAACAAACCAAATTATCAAAAATAAAAAGAATTACACCTAATCTAATAGCCCTATCAAAATAGCAAAGCCTCCCAAAATAAAAAAACCCATAGCCTACACTAAACTACTAATGGCCCTTAAAAGGGCCTTTTGTGGGGTATTGCCCAAAAGAAATCAGCTCTTTTACCCGTAACAAAAAATACAAACACAGACTTCCGGTGGGCGGGCTTACAAGCACCAGCTCTGGAGTGGAGCTCTGTAAAGGTTATCTGCTGTACAAGCTATTATCTGCATCTACTGAAGCCCGAATCTGTTGGCCCTTGATGGAAACCGTGTCTGGGCACTAGAGAGGTTGGAAAGTACCACCATCTTCCCCCACCGAAGTCCCAGTCTCCATCACCTGACTGTGGAAGTGAAACCACACGGAACCTGTAGTGGCCATCTTGTCGCAAAGAAACAGAGGAACAGAGTGGAAAGGCAGCGATCGGCTGTTTCAACAACCTGGTGGATACTGGCCCTGACCGGGTCTGAACTAGATCGCACACATCCCTGCCAGCATCAAGTCCCCTGGATCCGCAGCCCTGGTAAAGATTGGAACGCCGGGTGAGTGAAGCCACGTGGCGCAAAAGCCACGCGACCTGACAGTAAAGACCTGAGGAGGTAGGGAGACTAACCGGCAACGGTGACTGGAGAGGCATCGGACAAAAGGGACCCTTGCTACAGACGGCATCCCAACAGCTGAGGTCGGCTGACTGCATAGCGGAGGACCCGACTGGGCTGACGGACCTTGAGGCGTGTGTTACTCCCGGAGGGGAGTCTGTTGTGACCAGCTGTCAGCGGCAGCCCGGATTCTTGTGGCAGCTTTACAGGTTCTATTACAGCATAACACACAGTAGCCCCGGCTGCATAGAGACATAGCTGGAGTAGAGACCCTTTCAAGTTTAAAAGCCGCATTGTGAGAGCTAGTTATTGTGCAAGGACGGCTTGTAGCTCCAGGACAAACGGGCACTTTATTGTTCAAGGCCACTGAGACCTATAAGTATACAGTAAGCAGCCCTCATAGAATGTTATGTTAAAAGTGACTCTGGGAGGAACTGAATAAGGCAAGGAGCCACTTATTAAATGGGATAAGATAGCCAGCGCTAACCGTAGTGCAGGTTTAACATATATAACTTTCTTTGCTGAACCTTGGCTTTATTTCCCCACAAGCAACACTACAGGACTTATTTGGGGACTTTGTGGATCAATTGCTTGTCTGTACCTAGCTAAGGCACTGCTTTTCTGGGTGGATAACAAAAACACAGACAATCCAACACCTGCAATACCCTCTCATTAAGTATCTGTGTGAAATGATGGCCTAAACCTAACACTTCCTTCCACAGGATCAACAACCTACCCCCAGAAAAGAACTTTCCCTTCCACGAACAAAATCATAAGACTCACTTTGGGACTGTATGGGGCTATTGCCTGTCTATACCCAGCTCAGATATTAGTTTCTGCAGGTTTATAACAGGAGCAGAGGCTGTTAGAAATTTGCAATATACTCTCTTTGCAGAAATGTGTGAAACGCAGACCTAAACTAACATCTTTTTTCACAGGATTAACAATATACTCCCAGAGCAGAATTGTAGGGCTTTAAACCTTGTGTATCTATAACTGCATATAATTGTGTCTTCTGTCAAACTTGTGTCGGGGGTATATTGTACATTATTGCTCAATTGTGGGAGGTGGTGTTTGTATATCTCCTTGTTTCTATTTCTGCTCTGGCCCAAGGGAGCAGTAACAACGGTCGGGGCTGAGTGGTTAAACACATCTCATAGAAACATAGAAACATAGAAACATAGATATTGACGGCAGATAAGAGCCATAGGCCCAGCAAGTCTGCCCGACCTTACCTAACAGTATAAACTTATCTAGTTCGTAGGATAGCCCTATGCTTGTCCCATGCATTTTTAAAGTCCCCCACAGTGTTTGTTGCTACTACCTCTTGAGGAAGTTTATTCCATAAATCAATCACTCTTTCTGTAAAGAAGTGCTTCCTCAAATTACTTCTGAATCTACTACCCTTTAGCTTGAGCTCATGACCCCTTGTTCTTGAATTTTCCATTTTATGTAAAATACCCACAGCCTCAGTTTTACTAAACCCTTTAATGTACTTGAAAGTTGCTATCATATCACCTCTTTCCCTTCTCTCCTCTAAGCTATACATATTTAGGTCATTGAGTCTATCCTGGTAAGTTTTATTTTTTAGACCATGTACCATTTTGGTAGCCCTCCTTTGCACAGATTCAAGTTTGTTAATATCCTTCTGAAGATATGGTCTCCAGAACTGCACACAATACTCAAGATGAGGCCTAACTAATGATCTATAAAGTGGCATAAGAACCTTACTATTTCTGCTGCAAATACCTCTACCAATACATCCAAGCATTCTGCTAGCCTTACTCGCTGCATTACTACATTGTTTACTAAGTTTTAAATCATCTGAAATAATAATTCCCAAGTCCTGTTCCTCGTCTGTAACAGTCAGTAAAGTGTCATTGAGTCTGTAATTAACATTTGGATTTTTCTTCCCTAAATGCATTATTTTACACTTTGCTGTGTTAAACTTTAGACCCCAGTCATTTGTCCAATCCTCCAATTGTTGTATATCACTTCTCATTTTGTCTACCCCCCCTGGAACATCCACTCTGTTGCAAATTTTTGTATCATCTGCAAAGAGACATACTTTCCCCTGTAGCCCTTTGCTGATATCGCAGATAAATATGTTAAACAAAACAGGCCCCAGAACTGACCCCTGAGGAACACCACTAGTAACAGCCCCCTCTGCTGAATGAACTCCATTTACTAAGACACTTTGTTTTCTGTCCTTAAGCCAGCACATTCCACCCAGTTCACAATTTTTGAATCTAGACCAAGGAGATATAGTTTGTGAATAAGTTTATTGTGTGGGACGGTGTCAAATGCTTTGCTGAAATCTAGATATGCTACATCAACTGCTCCTCCCTTGTCTAATACTTTTGTTACATAATCAAAGAAGTCAATTAGATTAGTCTGACATGATCTCCCTGAAGTAAAACCATGCTGATTTTGGTCCTCTAAATTGTTTGTCTTTATGTAAGTCATAATTCTTTCTTTTAAGAGGCTTTCCATTAATTTCCCTACTACTGAAGTTAAACTAACTGGCCTGTAGTTGCCAGATTCTTCTCTACTGCCCTTTTTATGAAGGGGTATTACATTTGCTATTCTCCAATCATCTGGGACAGCTCCTGTTAATAGTGACTGATTAAACAGATCAGTTAATGGGACAGTTAGCACTTGATGCTTAACTTTGCAGGGGGTATTCTCGGAGGTGCATGGAGAAATTCCTTGTGCCACCTATAATGGCAAGCCATAACAAAAATGCTGATCGCAGGGCCAAAGCGGGATCAGACATTGGTACCCAGGCTTCATCCTTTGATCCCCTGCAGGAGGGGCACTCACTCGACCCGCAACCCATAGTCAAACAAATCTCCACCTTGTTCTTGCCTAAAATTGAAAATCTCCAAAAAGGGGTAGACACATTAGCTGAGGAGGTGAAACAATTTTCAACACGTGTATCTGAGGTGGAGACTAGAGCCTCTGACCTTGAAGACACACAAAACACACACTCTGGTAAAATTGAGGCTTTGGAAAAACAATCCATTATATTACAACAAAAATTAGATGATTTAGAGAACAGGTCGAGGCGGAATAATGTCCGTCTACTCGGGCTACATGAGTCGGTAAGGCCAGCAGAGATTTTGGGATTTGTTGAGAAAACCCTTCCCTCCTTGATCAATATTCCCGCTGATGATCTTGCAAACAGTGTAGAAAGAGCACACAGAGTAGGCCCAGAAAGACCAGCTATGGACCACAATGCACAGGCATGGCCTGTAACGATTAAATTCCTACACTTTCAGACCAAAATGGCGGTGCTTAGGGCATACCAAAAAATGGGTGAAGTATCTTTTGAAAACTCTAGGATTCTCTTGTTCCAAGACTACTCTGTGGAACTGATGAAAAGACGTAGGGAATTCTCTGCAATCTGCTCTAGGTTACACAGGGAAGGTAGACAAGCATTTCTGCTCTATCCAGCTAAACTTAAACTGGCCACCCCCAGGGGCCCTAAATTTTTTGATTCACCACAAACAGCACAGGATTTTCTTGATGCAGAGATTGGTGCCAGGAGTCCCAGAGGTGCTAGAGGGGGAGAGGGTTAGGTACCTGCGTCACTCTAGGAACAGATATAGGTCTTATTAAGTAGCTTTATTGATGGCTTTTGTAGCCAGAATAGAAAAAGTATCTCGCCTCAGCAGAGATACTCCCCACACCTATGCACTGAGCATAGGTTTGTTATTTTGGTTAAAGGTTCTTGTTGAGATAGGGCATTGTGTGTTTAATAAAAATGCCTTGGCAGAATACTATGCTGCATTCCCCACCTGTAATATGCAAAAAGGAGTGCGGTGGCTGAATTCTATAAGTTTGGCAATAGGGGATCATAGACCTGTACACAACCCTCTGCTAAGAATGAAATGTGATGTAGGTTCCTTCTTGAAGGTAGATATAAAGTTTTACATAAGTTGTTTACAGTTCATGGTTTGGTTAGCATAAGGGATAAACCTCCTATTACGTCCTACGTTTTCAATAAAAACACAACACAACTGCTTTGGGGAAAAGACCGGTCACGGTCGCGTTTATTAAACAAATTGAATTCTGCCTAATCTAGCCAATAATTAGGCAGCTCAAATCAACCTATCCCTGAACTTGTAGCAAGTTCATTCCAGTTGGTGGCGGCATCTTCTTCTAGCTAACTAACCCCTACTTATTGACGGACAAGGCCCCTCCGATGTCTGCAGCGTGGCACAGGGGTTGCGCACGCTCATTGGCACAGTGAGAGAGATTTTGTTATGTAGAGCTCTTCGGCCTGCAGCTCTTTAAAAGGGGGGAGAGGAACCCCTAAGCCGGCACTTAGTGGGCGACACCTCTCCCTGTGTTCGGGCCGTCACTCTGCTCACACTGCGCCCGCTCCCAGGGCCTTGCCCGACCGCCAGCTAGGGCACAATTTCACCAACCCAGTAAGGCATCCTCTCCAAACGAATCGTCCAACACGTATGAGAGAGGTGGAAGACTAAATTACAACCTCGGGCTTATGGGGCTGGTTCAACTAAACCTACCCCCGCCGAGGACTGACTTACCCTTAACCTAACTTGCCGCCACATACCTTCATCCAGGGACGGGCGGGCGGGGAAAGTTCTCCTCGAAGTCTGGAGGCAGGAAGAGGCCGAATCCACTGGAACAGGACCCTATAAAGGCAAGAGGTACACCCTCCCACACATTTGCAACATTGTAGCATACACACACTTCTAGAATCCTCCAGACTTCAAGTCAGCTATCCCTTAATTTTGCTACAGGCCCACTAGAGGGCCCTCCACTTCCATAAGGGATAAACCTCCTATTACGTCCTACGTTTTCAATAAAAACACAACACAACTGCTTTGGGGAAAAGACCGGTCACGGTCGCGTTTATTAAACAAATTGAATTCTGCCTAATCTAGCCAATAATTAGGCAGCTCAAATCAACCTATCCCTGAACTTGTAGCAAGTTCATTCCAGTTGGTGGCGGCATCTTCTTCTAGCTAACTAACCCCTACTTATTGACGGACAAGGCCCCTCCGATGTCTGCAGCGTGGCACAGGGGTTGCGCACGCTCATTGGCACAGTGAGAGAGATTTTGTTATGTAGAGCTCTTCGGCCTGCAGCTCTTTAAAAGGGGGGAGAGGAACCCCTAAGCCGGCACTTAGTGGGCGACACCTCTCCCTGTGTTCGGGCCGTCACTCTGCTCACACTGCGCCCGCTCCCAGGGCCTTGCCCGACCGCCACAAAAGACGCCTCTTGCCGCCACACTTAACCAACATAGCCCTTAAATAACAGTATAACAATATAACATACAACCAAATTCAACTTTTTTTTTTTTTTTTTTATATATAAATAACGCTGTGTTAACAACGGTCGGATGCCAACCATAGCACAGAACTTTGAAACTAACTAATGCCCTAATAAATGTTCATTTTAAACAACCGATGAGATGGCTGTCTTAAGGTTAGCCAGGAAAATGTCCAACCCGACGTCCGCCAGGTGAACCCCATCCGGTCGGTAAAGGGCCTTCTTGTCGGCCGTAATAGTGTCATGCCTAATGACGAAACCTCCCACGGCCGTGACCGCTCTCCCCACTTCCCTATTAACTTTCTTGCGGACATTGTACGCTGCCCTCTGTGTCACAATGTGACGCCAACGCAGCCGTGCAACCACGTTAGACCAACCTATCCGCACATCCTGAAGCCATGTGCACACCCACTTAATGTCCGCAACCATAATCCGTATTAAATCCAACACGGGAATGGATCCCAAGTCATTTCCGCCCAGATGCACAACAATCACTTGAGGCTTTCCCCATCTCCTATGTGCATCCTGTAACAGAGCGGGAAGCTCCCTCCAATTAAGACCCCTGCGCCCGAGCCAGCGAATGTTAGCCCTGGATGCTGCCAATCCTAGCTGCTGCCCTCCCGGGGAATGATGCACCCTGATAGCTGCCCAGTGGATAAAGGAGTGCCCAATAATCCACACGCGCACCGGGGTCTTTCCTGTACCTATAACAACATGGATGGGGACAATGAAATGGTGACAAACCACTGGCAATACCCCTTTCTCACCCCCCCACTCCCCACCAAGTCGGGAAGGAATCAAGAGGTTACACACCTTACACACCCTCATCACTAAGCATGCAATGGGCGAATATAGCCCCTATATCGCTCAGACTTCCAACGCCCCATTTTCTTAATGACCGCCTGCGACGACCCCAAGGCCGCAGCACTAGTCGCTGCCCCGATGCGGAATGAATGCGGCGCAATCTTAGATGGATCCAATCCCGCTGCCGCTGCCACTTTGGCAAGCACTTTGCGGAACTGGAAAGCTGAAAGTGAACTACCGTCCTCGTGCACGAGAAACTGTAGTCCTCCGACCGGCCGTACACGGCAATAATCCGCCACGCTCGAAACCGGGCAGCACTCTGTGTATTCGTGTCTGGCTAAAGGCAACCAGGCCCCTTTCCCATCCTGATCAGTTTTGGATCTGGGAATGAGCAAGAGCACGCAATCGTCCGTGGTCCTTACGTGCCCCACTTTAATACCGCCTACCTCCCCTCTTGTGGAGGAGGCGACCACTTCGCCTATCCTCAGCGCCCCCGCAAATGCCAGCGCGAAAGCAGCCCGAAACAAGACCGCCTCGTAGGCTGAACTGCACACTGCCCCCAGATTTACCACCAACGAGCGCAATCTTTCCGTCGTGATCGGCTCCCTCCGATCCTTTGCGGGTGGGGCCAACCGGCCCCATCCCTTCAAGATCTGCCTTACTAGAAAAGTACCTGTATAATCCCTGAAACCTAAGGCTTTATTGAAAAAGGACAATGCCGCTAACCTGCTCAAAGCTGACAATCTGGACATACCCTCAAGCTTCAAGCACGCATGCCATTCTAGAACGTGTACCTGAGACGCCTGACACAACAAGAAGCCCTTCTGCAAGCTGAAACGCTCCCATGCCCTCCAATGCGCCGAATACGCAGCCCACGTCTTAGGAGCCAGCGATGCCCTGATCATGGGGAGGATGGACTCCCAACCCCCGCCAGCTGCCAAAGGAAAAGAGGGCACGTTAGACCCTCAGCTGCCGCCCTCGGGGCTACCCTTCTAAACTGATCCCATTGAAATCTGGAAAGGGCATCTGCTATCACATTGCTCACCCCTGGGACGTGCCGTGCTGTGAAGCGAACATTAAGCTGCAAACACCGCAAGACGAGGTGCCGTAGGTAGGTCACCACCACCGGTGAGGTTGCTGACAACCTGTTTATGGCATATACCACGCTCATATTGTCTGACCAGAAGATTACTGACCGATTTGACAGCCTCTCTCCCCATAGTTCTATTGCTACCACAATAGGGAAGAGTTCTAGCATTGTAAGGTTACGCGTGAGACCCGCGGCAGCCCAGCCCTCTGGCCATGGCTCCGCACTCCAGTCTCCGTCTAAATAGGCTCCATAGCCAAACCCGCCCGCGGCATCCGTGAACAGATGCAAGGCTTGATTGGAAATGGGCCCGTCTCTCCAAAGGCAGACCCCGTTAAAATGAACAAGGAACCTCTCCCAAACTCTCAGGTCGTCCCTCATCTCCTCTGTCACCCGACGCTTGTGGCTAAGCGTCCGAGGCCCCTTCAATTGAGCTTCTAACCTGCGGTTGAAGACCCTCCCCATGGGGATCGCCCTCCCCGCAAAGTTAAGCAACCCCAGAAGGGATTGCAGCTCAGTAATGGAGATATGCTCCGCGCGACATGCTGATTGAACCGCCCCAAGTAGGCGGTCGACTTTATCTTTTGGGAGCCGGCATAGGGAGGCAACAGTGTCGATCTCTATGCCTAGGAACGTCAGGCAGGTACATGGTCCCTGCGTTTTTTCGTGCGCGAGCGGCACTCCAAACTCTGCTGTAATATCCTGCATCACCCGCATCAATGCCGCACATTCGTCAGTATCTGGACCCCCTACCAGCAGGAAATCATCCAGGTAGTGAGCCACGGCCCCGCCCCCAGACGCCCTCTGCACTACCCAGTGCAGGAAGGAGCTGAAGCATTCAAAAAGGGCACATGACAAGGAGCAGCCCATGGGCAAACACCTGTCAACAAAAAATTCACCCTCGAACTTCATCCCCATCAGCCGGAATGAGGAAGGATGAAATGGGAGCAAGCGGAAGGCGGACTCAATGTCCAGCTTGGCCATCAAGGCCCCGCGACCCCGAGAGCGAACCACCTCCAGTGCCTCGTCAAAGGACTGATAATGCACGGAACTGAGGTCCGGATCTATCGCATCGTTCACTGACGCCCCTTTGGGATAAGACAAGTGGTGAATGAGCCTGTACTTCCCCTTCTCCCGCTTGGGAACTACCCCCAGTGGAGAGACTACTAGATCCGCGATTGGTCGTTCCCGAAATGGGCCGACCACCCTCCCCAGCCTCAGTTCCTTATCCAGCTTCTCCCTCACTACGTGCGGGAACTCATAAGCTGACTTTAGGTTACGGTGGACGGAGGACCCAGTTACTTGCGATGTAATCGGTATCCTAAACCCCACCCTCAATCCCGACGACAGGACTGCCGCTGCCTCGCCGTCAGGATACAGCGCCAGCCACGGCGCCATCCTCTCGTACCTAAGTGGAGTTGGGGCCCTTGCCCCCAGGTCCCCCTCTACTAATCGGGGAGGGTGCACCGGCTCCCCTTCTATTCGCGCATTCTGCACCCGGGTGGGGTCCGCTGCAAAACTTGCAGATGTGCCGAAAGGAGCAATTTGCTCCCCTGTCACACTGCTTGTCCTGGAATTTCCAGCACTCCCTCCCCCGCCTCTTCGGGCGCGGAAAGGACCGCTGCGTCCCAGGCTTCGCCGCCCCGGTTGGCGAAGTAGACCTCTCGCGCCCCAACTTAGACCACAGGTGCATATCTTGCGTCCCGAAGTGTAAGATGGGGTTACCCACCATTTTCTTGCGAAACGCCACATCGTAGTCCCGCCAAGCACCTTCCCTGAACCTTTTGTAAATATCACCAATAGTGTCTTGATATTTAAAAAGGTTATGCCCCTGAGTCGGCCACCTATCAACATAGCAGGACGCCAACACCCTATATCCAGCCTGCCATTCCTCATAAGTTTCCTGGCGCCTAACTTTCTTGGGGCCCGAGCCCTCGGCCGCCCTCTCCTTAGCTCTACAGGCTTCCGGAGTGAGTTCGTAGATATTCACATATCTACCCTCTTGGATCTTTTTAATCACTTTAGCCTTCAAATGGCCGTAAAGTGAGTGGACTATGCATGGGTAGGAATCCCCATGCACCGCCACTTTTCTTGATGCCACCTGCCCCGCCGGCGCAACTCCCGCTTGCGCTAAGGAATTGTTCTCCACGACGCCCTGCGTGCCTGCCTTCGCCTGCACCTGCGCTGCCACTAATTTTTTAATCATTCTAAACATTTGTTGTTGGCCCTTTCCCACTAAACCCAGCCCTGCCTCGCTATCAGAACCTGAGTCACTAGAGGAAGACCCCATGTTAGTGTGTGTAATATCAGTGATTGTGCACTCACCAGCTTGAGACAGCTGCTGCGACACTCCTTCCGATGGCTGTGGTTGTCCGCCTTCTGAAATGCTAGCAAGTCCCACAGCTCCTCCATTTGCCATGCAATGGCCGCTTGTACCAGCCTCCATTCTGCGTTCAGCACCTGATGACACCTGAGGAGACAAAACAGACTGGGGAGTACTCTGAGTGATGAAGAGGGCCCCAGATGGGGCCGCACCCTCCTTTTCGACACCCCTAGCCCTCTCTTGCACCCCAAGTGCTGCAGCCACCGCCCTTCTAATCAAATCCTCCTGAACACCCAATGCCTGACTAACGCATTCTCTCACCTCGCGCTGTACCTCAGCAGCGATCTGCGCACTGTCCACACTTGCATTCACACCCCTCAACTGGCCCTGCCTAGAAGCATCTACATTACCTATAGTACCTGACCCAAGAGTCACATTTTCATTGCCTTGTCTATTAGCTATCTGCTCCCTCTGCTGCTCAGGGGCCTGTTGCGGACGTACCGCTTCTTGAAAGTAGGGGGCATCATTTGCACCTAAACTTTGTCCCCTGCAAACTCTCACACTTTGCTCCTGACTCTGTGGCTGATCTCTCATGATAAGATCCCTGTTCATACCGGCAACAGCACCATTCGAGCCACTACCCCTCAGCACCACAACCTCCGCTTCTATTGGAGGTATAACCTGCTGCCTGTGACCCATGGGGTCCCCATCTGCCGTGATGGCGTCATCTGCGCCTCTAACACATGAGCCTCTCACCTGCCGCCTATGCTCCTCGCCTGCAGCCACACTCACCACCTGCCCGGTACCCGCCCCCCTGCCCCCTGCGGCCGTCGTCGCCACCCGGAGTCTCCCCAACTTACTAGGGGCTGCTCCGGAAGGCTCCTCCGGCTGGTCAGCAGGGCGGCGTTGTGTGCGCGTGCGACCGCGCTCCTCCCCAGAAGAAGATCCGTCAGAGGGGGAGGAGACGCGACGCACGTTACGTGCGGGGGCGTGGCCACGCCCCACGCTGCTAGAAGGCCTCAAGCCCGCCCGGCCGCGGCAGCCACCGGCAATAACCCCAGACCCTCCGGCACCATCCAGGCCCTGCACTATGCCGCCCGACCCCCGGCCAGAGGCCAGAGACTGGGCAAGGGCCAAGACAGTGGCCAGAGCGCCCGGCGGAAGCGCCGGGAGCTGCTGCATAAGGGCCCCAATGTCTGCTCCATGCTCCCCAGCTCCCCCTACCTCAGGCCCAGTCCTAGCAGAAACCTGGGCAGAATCAACACTGGGAACCGCTCTCCCTGCTCCTCTTCCCCTAGCCCTGGTGCTTGCCCCGGCCCCCGCCCTGCTAGAAGGGGTGTAACTGAGCTCCCTCCTAACCCTCTGTCTAGTAGCAATGGAGGGCCTACTGGGAACCCTAACTTGGGGGGTAGGGGGTACCACATCATCCAGGTCTGACTCCTCATTTTCTCCTGCAGGTCTCTTTCTTCTTGAAGGCTCCACTACCGCATCCCTGTACCTCCTGGGAGGCAAAGAAGTACGCCTGGCACGCTTCATGATCCCAGGGGCCTAAAGTTCAAGATATCCAGCACAGAAGAAAGTTCTCCTCGAAGTCTGGAGGCAGGAAGAGGCCGAATCCACTGGAACAGGACCCTATAAAGGCAAGAGGTACACCCTCCCACACATTTGCAACATTGTAGCATACACACACTTCTAGAATCCTCCAGACTTCAAGTCAGCTATCCCTTAATTTTGCTACAGGCCCACTAGAGGGCCCTCCACTTCCATTCTGGAAACTACTAATATGCAATTGTAAAAATGAAAGAAAATGTATCTGTTATAACATGCTGCTCTCTATCGGCTGTGTTGTAAACTATGTCTTAAAATGGATTCTGATGACAAATCCGTGTTTCTCTTCAACACAGCAGTCAAAATTCTCTGGCCGGTGGGGCCTGGCGAGGAGGTTGCGTGCCAAAGGGCTGAACCGGGAGCCTGCACACACGCCAAGGAGGTATGTCAAGGAGGTGTGTTTTTTTTTTTTCTCCCTTCTTCCTCCCCCCCCTTCCTACCAGACACAGTCCCCTCCCATCCCCTTTTTCTCTGCGATACTTATCCCCCTCTCTGCCCCGTGCCATATACTATGCAAATCTCTCCACCCCGCACATAGGTCCTAGCCTAAAAGCCAAGATTTAATCTATATTCCTGGAATATAGGGGGAATACATTCCCCTATTAAGAGGAAGTCAATTTTAACCCACCTTAGGAAAAAACGCGTAGAGATTGCGTTTCTGCAGGAGACACATCTCTCAGATGTGGAGCATGATAAGTTGCGGACAGATTGGGTGGGGAGGGTGGAATATGTCTCATACAAATCAGCAAGTAGGGGGGCGGACATACTTTTTGGTAAGCAGTTGGAATATGACGTGTTAGATGTGCTAAAAGACACAGAAGGCAGATATTTAGTTGTACAGATTCGCGTTCTAGGAAAAATGTACACGTTGTGTAACCTCTATGCCCCGAACCAGAAAGACAGGAAGTTCTGGGACACCATAGTGACCACACTCACACCTTATCTAGACACACACATCATGATAGGCGGGATTTCAATCTGGCCCCAAACCCTCACTGTGATAGGCTGAGGGATCCCACTAGATGTGCAGATGGGAAACTACCCAAGGTATTGGATAAATTCGAGAAGGATGTTTTTGCAAGACTGGGAAACTCTCTGGATGTCTTAGACATCTGGCGACAACACAATCCGGACGGAAGAGATTACACCTGTGTCTGACGGGCAACCCCTTCCATGTCACGTATTGATCTCTTTCTGATCTCCAACACATTAGTCACTCAAGTGATTGATACAAAAATCAGAGAAGTTGTCTCGGATCATGCCCCCATAGCTCTTTTTCTGGACACAATTCCCAGAATGTGTAATAGATGTACTTTAAGGTTCCCGAAATACTTAGTGAACTCCCAAGAATTCCAACACTACTTAGTGCACTGTTGGGATGACTACAGAACTAACAACATCCAACATTTAAGCACACCAGAGTTATTCTGGTCGACGGCCAAAGTTGTTCTCGCAGGTAACATTATTGCTTACCTGGCGCGTAGGAAAAGGCAATGCGTGGAGAGAGTCGAGCAGCTGCGAGCCGACTTAGCGGATGCTTATCGGGACTATCGCACCGCCCCTTCCACTCAGAAATATCGCAAATATGTTAGTGCTAAGGAGGAGTATGATGCGCTTCTTGCGCACCAAGCCTCCCAGACGCTCCTACGTGCTCGAGGCAAGTATTATTGCTACGGAGATAAATCGGGGAAACTTCTAGCAATGCTGGTAAAGTTGCCCACGTCCTCCAGATGCATTGCTGCAGTGAAAGTAGGGGGCAGGGTTCTCCGAGATTCTGCTTCAATAGCGGAAGCCTTCACCTCGTACTACTCCTCCTTATACTCAAGTGAGCTTCCCTCTGGAACGGAGACGAGGGATAGATTCTGGGAGGCTATCTCCTTCCCTAAGATTTCTGAGGAGCAATTGGACAATTTAAATGCTCCCATAGAGAGGGAGGAAATTGAGAGAACCATCATGAACATTTCACTGGGCAAGGCACCAGGCCCTGATGGGCTGCCGATTGAATTCTATCGCCTGCTTAAATCGCAGGTAGCCCTGACTCTTGTAGAGCTGTTCACGGGCTACTCTAGGGAGGACAAGATACCTGCCCCTGAATTCTTGGCAGCCTCTATCACGTTGATTCCGAAGGCAGGAAAGGATAGCCTGCTGCCCGAGTCTTATAGGCCGATCTCCTTACTAAACTCAGACTACAAGATCATCACCAAACTGTTTGCTGAGAGGCTGAAATTTATCCTACCTAGCATCATACATGAGGACCAAATGGGCTTCATGCATGCGCGATCGGCGGTGGTCAACATGCGTAGGGTTCTACAGGTAATCCAACACTTTTGGGCCGGATCTCGAGATGCCAGAGTGGCGGACAGACCGGAGGCCTTCCTGCTGTCACTTGACGCGGAGAAGGCCTTTGATCGCGTGGAATGGAGTCATCTACTTAACTCCCTGACCCGGGCCAACTTCTCTGGCCCCTTCCTCACCCTCATTCAAAACCTCTATCACTCCCCTCTTGCAAACGTGCTGGTGAACAATGTACTGTCATCTAGTTTTCAGCTACACAGAGGTACTAGACAGGGGTGTCCATTGTCACCCCTGCCTTTTAATATAGCGCTAGAACCCCTGGCTATCAAACTACGGCAGGATTTCCCAGGCATTGACATAGCAGGAGCCCCGCAGCATCTGGCGCTTTATGCAGACGATATGCTCCTCTTTGTGCAAGATCCTCGGACACATTTGCACAATATTGTGACAGACCTTGCAGACTTCGGACTTTTTTCGGGCTACAAAATAAATGCACAAAAGTCGGAAATTCTTTGGCTTAACAAAGTAGCAGGCCCTGACGTTAAGTACCCCTTTACGGTCGCCAAACATGATATTACATACCTAGGCATCAAACTCTCGGCTAACCCCAACAAGCTATATGCTAATAACTTAACCCCTATCTGTGCTAAATTACATGCTCAGATGAATGGTTGGAAAGCTTTGACGCTTTCTTTATCAGGGAGAATCAGCCTAATTAAAATTGTGGTTCTTCCTAGGCTACTGTACCCGCTACTTATGCTCCCCCTACTTCTGAGCAAATTGGATATTAAACTCTTAAATACCGTGGCAAAGGGCTTTGTTTGGCAAAGGAAGAAACCGCGGATTTCGAGGGATAAGCTAAGCATGAATCTTCTCAATGGAGGTTTAGCCCTCCCAGACTTTAGACTTTATAACTGGGCCACACTGGTCCGTTTGGTGGTGGACTAGCAGGTTGGCTCACATCACTTCTGCCGACCGAACTTGGAACAGGCGATGCTGGGGGATGTGTCTCTAGCCTACCTTCCGCACGTCGCAGACCTGAAATCCCTGAGGGCCTTGGGCCTCAATGTGATGTTCACAGACCCATTGAAAGCATGGCAACTGGCGCATAGGTACCTGAGTAAGGCTTGTCGTGCCTCATACTACCTACCTATCTGAAAAAACCCAGACTTTCCGGCTGGATCTGAGACCCTACCTTTTAGAGTCTGGGAGAAAAAGGGGTTGAGGTCACTTAAACACCTGATAGACCCCCTTACCAGAGCAACCAAGACATTCGGAGCTTTGCAGAGGGAGTATGGCTTGCCCAGAACTCACTTTTACGCCTTTCTCCAGGTTCGCCATTATATCGGAGAACTGGTGAGAAATAACGCAGATTTCTGTGAGGGTTCGACCTTTCGTCTCACTCAATCATTATATGCAATGGGCAGGTTCTCACTCTCGGAAATATACCAAACACTTCTGCAGCATCGCCTTGTTGGCCTTCAGCCGTCCATGTTAACGGGTTGGGCCAGAGAGGGACTGTAGGGGGTCACATGGGTAGAGATAAGAAACAGTATGGAAAAAACAAAAAGAGCGACACTGTCAGCAATGTATAGGGAATCCCAGGTACGCTTCTTACATAAAGCCTACTTCACACCGAGGGTGATGGCAAAGCGGGTGCCCAACTGCCCGAATAGATGTGTTAAGTGTGCAATGGTCAACCCGAACCTTTTGCATTATATATGGGAGTGCCCACCGGTTAGGCAGTACTGGGGCAAAATACAGTTTTGGATGAAGCAAAAATTACAGATACAGCTTAACCTGCAACATGAAACTGTCATATTTCTGAATTGGGACAACAGCTATAGACAATTTGACTCACTGCTGAGCTTAGTTATTTTGGTGGCTAGAAAGCACATGTTAAAACAATGGATAACGAAAGTGGGCCCTTCCTTCAGGGGTTTTAAAAACCTGTTACAAACCCAATTATTCATAGAACAAATGGATGTTAGATTTGATGTACTGCACAGGTTGGGCTTATTTTTGCGCAAATGGCGCAGGCTTATCCTAACCTTTGAACTAGAGATACAGAGGTTGATTTTAACGCCATTTAGGGATTCTGTGATTTTCATGGAAGATTCCTTAAGGGGTGACTGGGAACACCTGTTTAGTGGAGGAGATATTAGATAATCAGCACCATACCCCACAACCCCCCCCTTGCCTCCATATGATATACCTCTCTCTTTCAACCTGACACCACTCTACCCCCTCCCGTCCCACCCCCCCCTTTTTTTTTTTTCTCCTTGGCCGGGCCCCACAGCCAGCAAGGATATGACCGCAGACACAATCTCTCATTAGTAGTGATTCGATTCGGTTATGGTTAGTTAGTTAGAGTTAGTTAGTTAAAATTATTAAAGCGTAGGAAAGTTACAGGAAAAGGTTAAGAAAATGTTTAGGAGGGAATTGCACCGATAGAAGAATTCCTTTTTATTACTCACTCATGTACTTGCACAAACTAGAGAAGCCTGACTTACATCTGTCTGGATAGAAAGTATTCCATGTTATACTGTCCTTAAGTAGCAAAACAGGTGATACAATGGCTGTCAAAGTATGTAACATGTATTTATGTATTCCTGTACACCAATGTATATGTGTGTTTTTTCCTCCTTAATAAAAATGATATTTAAAAAAAAAAAAAATACAAACACCCCCCAACAGTAAAACCCACCCCCCACACACAACCAACCCCCCATATAAAAACCCTATCTAAAAAAACCTAAGCTCCCCATTGCCCTGAAAAAAGGCATTTGTACGGGCATTGCCCTTAAAAGGGCATTTAGCTCTTTTACTGCCCAGACCCTACTCTAAAAATAAAACAAAAAACCCTTAAATAAACCTAACACTAACCCCCGACGATTCACTTACAGTTCTTGAAGTTCCGCTTGAAGGATCCATCCAGCCGACAAGAAGTCTTCATCCGGGCATTTCGATCTTCATCCATCCGGCACGGAGCGCCTCTTCAATACGGTCGCCGCCGTAAACTGGAACTTGAATGCAAGTGATGTCATCCAAGATGGCGTCCCTTGCATTCCTATTGGCTGAAAGGTTCCAATTAGAGCTGCTAAAATCCTATTGGCTGTTCCAATTCCTTGACAACTTTGCTGCCTGGCTTTCCCACTTTCTCTCTACGAGTACACCTGCTCTAATCCTAGGGGACTTCAACATCCCATTGATAACCCATCAGCCCCTGCTGCCTCTAAACTTCTCTCACTCACAAACTCCTTTAGTCTCTCACAATCCACCCTATTCCCTACTCACCGTGACGTACACTCTCTTGATCTGGTATTCTTCTTCCTCTGCTCCCCTTCTGATGTCACCTGTCGCCCATTTCCCATCTCAGACCACCATCTGCTCACCTATAATCTCAATGTACATGCTAAACCTATTTATCCCCCCCACCTCCGCACCTGTAGAAATCTGCATACAGTGGATCCCCCCAACTTTCAAACCTTATTCAAAAACGCCTTCCCCACACTTCCACGGTATCCTGCCCAGACCTTGCTACAAACCACTATAACAATACTCCCTCCTATGCACTCGACACCATTGCTCCTCCATAAATACGCAGAACCCCACGTCATCAGCTCCAGCCCTGGCACTTTCAGCAAACACGCTATCTACAAAAATGCTCCAGTGCTGCTGAACGTGCCTGGAGGAAATCCCGCTCTGAACCCGATTTCCTACACTATAAGTTCAGTACCTTCCCCCCAACCACTGAGAATCAAGTAAGTTCCCTAATATCTTCCTCACACCTCACTACCTGCCCACTTGACCCTATCCCTTAACATCTAATACCTTCTCTGTCCTCTACCCTCACCCCAGCTCTTACTCACATATTCAACCGATCCCTTACTACTGGTTCATTTCCATCATCCTTCAAACATGCAAAGGTCACCCCCATCCTCAAAAAACCCTCCCTCCACTTTAATTCTCCTGCAAACTACCGCCCCATATCACTACTTCCACTAGCTTCTAAAGTCCTGGAAAAACTAGTTTTCGATCACCTAACACACTTCCTATCCTCCAACTCATTGCTTGACCCCCTGCAATCTGGCTTCCGTCCCCAACACTCAACTGAGACTGCCCTCACCAAGCTTACTAACGATCTTCTTTCTGCTAAAAACAATGGCCACTATTCTTTACTTATCTTACTTGACCTGTCTGCTGCCTTTGACACTGTTGACCATCCCCTACTCCTAGGGACTCTCAGCTCCCTTGGGCTCTGTGACATTGCCCTCTCCTGGATGCATTCTTATCACTCTAATAGGTCCTTTTCTGTCTCATTTGCTGGTGACTCCTCCTCTTCATTGCCTCTGTCTGTTAGAGTACCTCAAGGCTCTGTTCTAGGCCCTCTACTCTTCTCTATTTATACTTCCTCACTGGGTAAACTTATCAGTAGCTATGGCTTCAACTATCACCTCTATGCTGATGATACTCAGATCTACCTATCCACCCCTGCACTCTCTCCTTCTGTCCCTTCCCACATCAGCGACTGCTTATCTGGCATTTCTTCCTGGATGGTCTCTCACCACCTAAAAATCAACATGTCCAAGACTGAGCTTCTTCTAATCCCCCCATCTAATTCTACTCCAGTTTCTAACTTTACTATCACTGTTGGTGACAACACTATCTCCCCATCCCCCCATGTCCGCTGCCTAGGAGTTACACTTGAATCCAATCTGTCCTTCATACCCCACATCCAATTGCTCTCTTCATCCTGTCGCAACCACCTACACAATATCTCCAAAAATCATCCTTTTCTGAGTGCTGAAACTACTAAACAGCTAATCCATTCCCTAGTAATTTCCCGGCTTGACTACTGTAGCAACCTACTAACTGGCCTTCCTCTCTCCCACCTCTCCCTCCTTCAATACATCCTAAATACCTCTGCTAGGCTAATCCACCTCTCCCGATGCTCTGTATCTGCTACACCCCTCTGTGAGTCCCTTCACTGGCTCCTCATTCACAGCAGAATTAAATTCAAAATTCTCACTTTGACCTACAAAGCCCTTACCAATGCAGCCCCCCCTACCTGTCCTCACTCATCAACAAATATACTCCAGCCCGTCCCCTAAGATCCAACAATGATCTACTCCTTGTCTCTTCTACCATCACCTCCTCTCATGCTAGACTACAGGACTTCTCTTGTGCGTCACCAACCCTCTGTAACGCACTTCCTCGAGCTGTCAGACTTTCCCCCAACCTCTCCTCCTTTAAACACTCCCTAAAGACCTTCTTGTTCAGGGAAGCCTATCACCAAATCAGTAACTAATAAATTCCACTTGCCTAATAGTTGCCCTCATCTAACTCCACACTAACATCTTCCCCTCCTTTGCAGTCCCCACCACCTGTTTCTCACCCTCCTACCTATCTAGATTGTAAGTTCCCACGGAAACAGGGCCCCCAATTCCCCCTGTATTTGTTTGTTAAATTTTGTCTGGTGTCTCATATTGTACTGTCCTTTTATCTTTGTTACCCATGGACAGCGCTGCGGAATCTGTTGGCGCTTTATAAATAAATAATAATAATAATAATAATAGCTTAATTTAGTTTAAGGCGATGTGGGGGGCTGACGGTTTAGGGGTTAATAGGTTTAGTTAGTGGTAGTGAGGTGGGAGGAAAGATTAGGGGTGTTTAGGCTCAGGGCTTATGTTAGGGTGTTAGGTGTAAACGTAACTGGTTTTCTACCATAGAAATCAATGGGATATTTGGCAGCATCGAACATAAGCTTTCGCTGCTTTCAGACTCCCATTGATTCCTATGGCATCCGCGGCCTCCAGGGTTGCGGATTGAAAACCAGGTATTCTGGGCCGGAATAGCCGCGAGCGTACCGGTTAACTATTTGATAACTTTTAAAAAGTGTCAAATAGTGCCGAATGTGTATTCGGAACATCTATAATGACGTAAGCATCGATCTGTGTCGGATTGAGACCGGCGGATCGTATGTTACGTTACAGATTTCAACTTTTGCCGGTCTGTAGGCTTTGATAACTAGGTCAGATCAAGCTCGCAACAATTATGCTGCGGAATTCCAGCGTATTTGCGGTTGACGGCTTGATAAATATCCCCCTGTGTGTCTGAGACAGAGAGAGCATATACTTGTATGTGTGAGAGAGCATGTGTGTCTGAGAGAGAGCACATACTTATATGTGTGAGAGAGCGTGTGTGCCTGGGAGAGAGCATATGTTTGTATGTGTGAGAGAATGTGTGTGTCTGAGAGAGAGAGCATATACTTGTATGTGTGAGAGAGACTGTGTGTGAGAGAGAGAGAGTATATACTTCTATGTGTTAGAGAGTGTGTGTGTCAGAGAGAGAGCATATACTTGTATGTGTGAGAGAGAGTGGTGTGTGTCTGAGAGAGTGAGAGCATATGCTTGTATGTGTGAGAGAGAGTGTGTGTCTGAGAGAAAGATCATATACTTGTATGTATGAGAGAGCATGTGTGGCGGAGAGAGATCATATACTTGTATGTGTGAGAGAGAGTGTGTGTCTGAGAGAGAGAGCATATACTTGTATGTGTGAGAGAGTGTGTGTGTCTGAGAGAACATATACTTGTGTGTGTCAGAGAGTGCATATACCTGTATGTGTGAGAGAGAGTGTGTGTGTGTGAGAGAGAGCATATACTTGTATGTGTGAGAGAGCGTGTGTGTCAGAGAGAGATCATATACTTGTATGTGTGAGAGAGTATGTGTGTCTGAGAGAGAAAGCATTGACTTGTATGTGTGAGAGAGCATGTGTGTCGGAGAGAGAGATCATATACTAGTATGTGTTAGAGAGTGTGTGTCCCTGAGAGAGAGAGAGCATATACTTGTATGTGTGAGAGAGCGTGTGTCCCTGAGAGAGAGCATATACTTGTATGTGTGAGAGAGAGAGAGTGTGTGTCTGAGAGAGAGAGCATATACTTGTATGTGTGAGTGTGTGTCTGAGAGAGAGCATATGTTTGTATGTGTGAGAAAGTGTGTGTCTCTGAGAGAGAGCTTAACTATACTTGTATGTGTGAGAGAGTGTGTGTCTGAGAGAGAGAGCATATACTTGTATGTGTGTGAGAGTGTGTGTCAGAGAGAGAGCATATACTTGTATGTGTAAGAGAGTGTGTGTGTCTGAGAGAGAGCATATACTTGTATGTGTGAGAGAGCGTGTGTGTGTGAGAGAGCATATACTTGTATGTGTGAGAGAGCGTGTGTCAGAGAGAGAGCATATATTTGTATGTGTGTCTGAGAGAGAGAGCATATGCTT
Organism: Bombina bombina; assembly: GCF_027579735.1. Lineage (NCBI taxonomy): Eukaryota > Metazoa > Chordata > Amphibia > Anura > Bombinatoridae > Bombina > Bombina bombina. Next base: position 561,559,921 of record NC_069501.1, on the reverse strand, counting down.
GTATGTGTGAGAGAGTGTGTGTGAGTGTCTGAGAGAGTGTGTGTCTGAGAGAGAGCATATGTTTGTATGCAGGGCCGTCTTTAACACAGGGCAAAAGGGGCAGCTGCCCAGGGCCCAGTCTCTGTTGAGGGGCCCAAGAGTCCTTTTATGGTTCATACCAGACTGCTGATGTGACATGGGGAACACACACATTCAGTCCTAATACTGTCACAGTCAAAAGTACTCTGCTTATATACAGGGAGTGCAGAATTATTAGGCAAGTTGTATTTTTGAGGATTAATTTTATTATTGAACAACAACCATGTTCTCAATGAACCCAAAAAACTCATTAATATCAAAGCTGAATAGTTTTGGAAGTAGTTTTTAGTTTGTTTTTAGTTATAGCTATTTTAGGGGGATATCTGTGTGTGCAGGTGACTATTACTGTGCATAATTATTAGGCAACTTAACAAAAAACAAACATATACCCATTTCAATTATTTATTTTTACCAGTGAAACCAATATAACATCTCAACATTCACAAATATACATTTCTGACATTCAAAAACAAAACAAAAACAAATCAGTGACCAATATAGCCACCTTTCAATGCAAGGACACTCAAAAGCCTGCCATCCATGGATTCTGTCAGTGTTTTGATCTGTTCACCATCAACATTGCGTGGAGCAGCAACCACAGCCTCCCAGACACTGTTCAGAGAGGTGTACTGTTTTCCCTCCTTGTAAATCTCACATTTGATGATGGACCACAGGTTCTCAATGGGGTTCAGATCAGGTAAACAAGGAGGCAATGTCATTAGATTTTCTTCTTTTATACCCTTTCTTGCCAGCCATGCTGTGGGGTACTTGGACGCGTGTGATGGAGCATTATCCTGCATGAAAATCATGTTTTTCTTGAAGGATGCAGACTTCTTCCTGTACCACTGCTTGAAGAAGGTATCTTCCAGAAACTGGCAGTAGGACTGGGAATTGAGCTTGACTCCATCCTCAACCCGAAAAGGCCCCACAAGCTCATCTTTGATGATACCAGCCAAAACCAGTACTCCACCTCCACCTTGCTGGCATCTGAGTCGGACTGGAGCTCTCTGCCCTTTACCAATCCAGCCACGGGCCCATCCATCTGGCCCATCAAGACTCACTCTCATTTCATCAGTCCATAAAACCTTAGAAAAATCAGTCTTGAGATATTTCTTGGCCCAGTCTTGACGTTTCAGCTTGTGTGTCTTGTTCAGTGGTGGTCGTCTTTCAGCCTTTCTTACCTTGGCCATGTCTCTGAGTATTGCACACCTTGTGCTTTTGGGCACTCCAGTGATGTTGCAGCTCTGAAATATGGCCAAACTGGTGGCAAGTGGCATCTTGGCAGCTGCACGCTCGACTTTTCTCAGTTCATGGGCAGTTATTTTGCGCCTTGGTTTTTCCACACGCTTCTTGCGACCCTGTTGACTATTTTGAATGAAACGCTTGATTGTTCGATGATCACGCTTCAGAAGCTTTGCAATTTTAAGAGTGCTGCATCCCTCTGCAAGATATCTCACTATTTTTTACTTTTCTGAGCCTGTCAAGTCCTTCTTTTGACCCATTTTGCCAAAGGAAAGGAAGTTGCCTAATAATTATGCACACCTGATATAGGGTGTTGATGTCATTAGACCACACCCTTCTCATTACAGAGATGCACATCACCTAATATGCTTAATTGGTAGTAGGCTTTCGAGCCTATACAGCTTGGAGTAAGACAACATGCATAAAGAGGATGATGTGGTCAAAATACTCATTTGCCTAATAATTCTGCACTCCCTGTATATATATATTTTTTAAAACTGTGCCAGACCGTGCCATTGTCATGTGACATGCCAAGCTATTGCCATGTGCTGTTTTAGATGTGCACTGTGCAGCACTGAATGCAAAGCCCTAACTCGGCATCCAGCCATTTCCACTGCATCAGAAAAGGTCCTGCTGGGGTTACCACTTTTACCAGGTAACTGCTCTGGTGGTGGGGATTGTTTCTGGGTAGGACTGACTTTAGGCGCATGCAGCAGAAAGCTGGAGTAGCAGGCACGTGAGGATTTGAGCATCTGTGCAGCTGCATACACTGCTCTCTTCAGTCTTGAGGCTGTGTTACTCATCTCACACTGTATCCATGCAGCCTTGGACAGACAGCATCCAGTCTACTGGTCCCCTTAGCCCTGCTCTTTCTGCTGGGGCCCTAAGACCTAGAAAAAAAACATTTCAACTTCTGACTCTCGTAAAACTGTGTTCAAACCCATACAAAACAAATTTAAATAGTTGACACAACTTTGCCAGGTTTCAATTAGCAAGACATGAATGAGAGACAAAATACCCAGAAGGGTAGTCTGGGCTTTTAAAATGCCACATGCTAAGTCAAGGTTTAGGTAAAAAATCTGGAGCAAACCTTGAGAATGCCCCAGAACACCATGAAATGCACACAGTCAGCTACTCGTTGGTAGTGATGTCGCGAACTTAAACATTTCGGTTCGCGAACTGCGGACTTGAACTTCCGCTATTGTTCGCGAACCGGCGAACCACGCGAACCGCCATTGACTTCAATAGGCTGGCGAACTTTAAAACCCACAAGGACTCTTTCTGGCCACAATAGTGATGGAAAAGTTGTTTCAAGGGTACTAACACCTGGACTGTGGCATGCTGGAGGGGAATCCATGGCAAAACTCCGATGGAAAATTACATAGTTGATGCAGAGTCTGGTTTTAACCCATAAAGGGCCTTAATCCCCTAACATTCCTAAAAAAAAAAAAAATTTTTTTTTTTTTTTTAAATTTGCACTAATGTTAGACCACCAGTTATGAGTGGTGGCACAGAGGAATTAATCACAGTATATGCTGTGTGCCTGGCACATAGGCCTGATGGAAAATGAAATTAGATTAAACTTGCAATTAGCAAACTAACGTAAAAGTTTTTTTTTTTAAATTGAAAATAATGTTAGACCACCAGATATGAGTGGTGGCGCAGAGGAATTAATCACAGTATATGCTTGCTGTTAGCCTGGCACACAGGCCTGACGGAAAATGAAATTAGATTAAACTTGCAATTAGCAAACTAATGTAAAAGGTTTTTTTTGTTTTTTTTTTAAATTTACACTAATGTTAGACCACCAGATATGAGTGGTGGCACAGAGGAATTAATCACTGTATATGCTGTGTGCCTGGCACACAGGCCTGACGGAAAATGAAATTAGATTAAACTTGCAATTAGCAAACTAATGTAAAAGGTTTGTTTTTTTTTTGTTTTTTTTTAAATTTACACTAATGTTAGACCACCAGATATGAGTGGTGGCACAGAGGAATTAATCACAGTATATGCTGTGTGCCTGGCACACAGGCCTGATGGAAAATTAAATTAGATTAAACTTGCAATTAGCAAACTAATGTAAAAGTTTTTTTTTTTTAATTTAAAATAATGTTGCACCACCAGATATGAGTTGTGGCAGTGAGCAAGTGGGCACAATATATGCTGTGAGGCTCACACACAGGCTGGTGGCAGGCAGGCAAATGCAAAAAAAAAAACGACTGGAGTTCTAGCCCTATGCAAAAAAAAAAAAAAACTGTAGTGGAGACTAAATACACTAGCCTAGCTATCAATTCCCCAATAAAATCAGGAGCTGCAACACTAAACCTCCTCTCTTCAAAAGCTGCATCACAATGATTCTAAAATGGCTGCTGCCCGGGACCTAGGAGGGTCTGGAAGGGAGTGTCTGCTGCAGATTGGCTGTAATGTGTCTGCAGACTGTGAGATACAGGGTCAAAGTTTACTCAATGATGACGAATAGGGGGCGGATCGAACATCGCATATGTTCGCCCGCGGCGGCGAACGCGAACAAGCAATGTTCGCCGGGAACTGTTCTCCGGCGAACAGTTCGGGACATCACTACTCGTTGGTGTTTGGGAGGTTTCTGAGCCAGTTCCCAATCTCTTCAGCGAAATCTTCATATAACCCATTTTCCTAGGGGTTTCCTAAGTGTTGCTAATTTGCTATTGTAATTGCTTTTCTTTATTGCTAGTGAGATATATGTATTGGGGCACTTAATACAACTATATATCGGCTAGATTACGAGTTTTGCGTTATCAGCGTCTCGGTACTAACTTGCAAGTTATTTCCACCGCTCACCTCCCTATAGCGCTGCTGTTACAGGTTTTCATAAACCCGGCGTTAGCAGGCAATAAGTGAGCATTGAGCAAAATACCCCATACCGCACTCCAATACCAGCGCTGCTGCGAGCTGGTTTTACGTGCTCGTGCACGATTTCCCCATAGACATCAATAGGGAGAGCCGGCTAAAAAAAAGCCTAACACCTGCAATAAAGGAGCGTAAAGCTCCGTAATGCTTCTCCATTAATTCCTATGGGGAAAGAAAAGTTATGTTTACACCTATCACCCTAACATAAACCCCGAGTCTAAGCACCTCTAATCTGCTGTCCCCGACATTGCCGCCACCTACCTACACTTATAAACCCCTAATCTGCCGCCCCCGACATCGCCGACACCTACATTATACTTATTAACCCCTAATCTGCCGCCCCCGACATTGCCAACACCTACATTATACTTATTAACCCCTAATCTGCCGCCCCCGACATCTCCGCCACCTACATTACAGTTATTAACCTCTAATCTGCCACCCCCGACATCGCCGCCACTTACATTACAGTTATTAACCCCTAATCTGCGGTCCCAAATGTCGCCGCCACCTACATTATACTTATTAACGCCTAATCTGCCGCCCCTAACATCACCGCCACCTACCTACACTTATTAACCCCTAATCTGCCGCCCCCAATGTGGCCGCCACCTACCTACACTTATTAACCCCTAATCTGCCGCCCCCAATGTCGCCGCCACCTACATTACAGTTATTAACACCTAATCTGCCGCCCCGAATGTCGCCGCTACTATACTAAAGTTATAAACCCCTAAACCTAACCCTAAATCTAACTCTAACACCCACTAATTTTAATATAATTAAAATAAATCTAAATAAAAATTACTATCATTAACTGAATAATTCCTATTTAAAACTAAATACTTACCTATAAAATAATCCCTAAGCTAGCTACAATATAACTAATAATTATATTGTAGCTAGCTTAGGTTTTAGTTTTATTTCACAGGCAAGTTTGTATTTATTTTAACTAGGTAGAATAGTTACTAAATAGTTATTAACTATTTACTAACTACCTAGTTAAAATAAATACAAATTTACCTGTAAAATAAAACCTAACCTGTCTTACACTAAAACCTAACATTACACTAAAATTAAATAAATTACATTAATTAAATACAATTAACTAAATTTAAAAAAAAACACTAAATTACACAAAATAAAAAAGAAAGTATCAAATATTTAAACTAATTACACCTAATCTAATAGCCCTATCAAAATAAAAAAGCCACCCCAAAATAAAAAAAACCCTAACCTAAACTAAACTGCCAATAGCCCTTAAAAGGGCCTTTTGCGGGGCATTTCCCCAAAGAAATCAGCTTTTACCTGTAAAAAAAAAAATACAAACAACCCCCCAACAGTAAAACCCACCACCCACACAACCAAACCCCCCAAAAATATCTACCTAAAAAACTTAAGCTCCCCATTGCCCTGAAAAGGGCATTTGGATGGGCATTGCCCTTAAAAGGGCATTTAGCTCTTTTTCCACCCAAACCCTAAGCTAAAAATAAAACCCACCAAATAAACCCTTAAAAAAACCTAACACTAACCCCCGAAGATCCACTTACAGTTTTTGAAGACCCAACATCTATCCTCAATGAAGCGGCAGAAGTCCTCATCGAAGCCGGCAGAAGTCTTCATCCAAGCGGGCAGAAGTCTTCATCCAGACGGGATCTTCTATCTTCATCTAAGAATTCTATCAGCCAATCGGAATTAAAGGGACGCCATCTTGGATTGATTTCCCTTAAAGGAACCTTCATTCTGGAAGAGCCGTCGATTGAAGAGGATGCTCCGCGCCGGATGTCTTGAAGATGGAGCCGTCTGGATGAAGACTTCTGCCGGCTTGGATGAAGACTTTGGCCCGCTTGGATGAAGACTTCTGCCGCTTCGTTGAGGATGGATGTCGGGTCTTCAAAAACTGTAAGTGGATCTTTGGGGGTTAGTGTTAGGTTTTTTTAAGGGTTTATTGGGTGTGTTTTATTTTTAGCTTAGAGTTTGGGCGGAAAAAGAGCTAAATGCCCTTTTAAGGGCAATGCCCATACAAATGCCCTTTTCAGGGCAATGTGGAGCTTAGTTTTTTTTTTATTTAGGATTTTATTTGGGGGGTTTGGTTGTGTGGGTGGTGGGTTTTACTGTTGGGGGGTTGTTTGCATTATTTTTTACAGGTAAAAGAGCTGATTTCTTTGGGACAATGCCCCGCAAAAGTCCTTTTAAGGGCCATTGGCAGTTTAGTTTAGGCAAAGGGTTTTTTATTTTTTTATTTTGGGGGGGCTTTTTTATTTTGATAGGGCTATTAGATTATGTGTAATTAGTTTAAATATTTGATAATTTCTTTTCTATTTTGTGTAATTTAGTGTTTGTTTTTATTTTGTAATTTAGTTAATTGTATTTAATTAATGTAATTTATTTAATTGTAGTGTAATGTTAGGTGTTAGTGTAAGACAGGTTAGGTTTTATTTTACAGGTAAATTTGTATTTATTTTAGCTAGGTAACTAGTAATAGTTAATAACTATTTACTAACTAGTCTACCTAGTTAAAATAAGTACAAACTTACCTGTGAAATAAAAATAAAACCTATGCTAGCTACAATGTAACTATTAGTTATATTGTAGCTAGCTTACGGTTTATTTTATAGGTAAGTATTTAGTTATAAATAGGAATTATTTAGTTAATGATAGTAAGTTTTATTTAGATTTATTTTAATTATATTAAAGTTAGTGGGTGTTAGGTTTAGGGGTTTATAACTTTAGTATAGTGGTGGCGATGTTAGGGACAGCAGGTTAGGGGTTAATAACAGTAATGTAGGTTGCGGCGATGTTAGGGACAGCAGATTAGGGGTTAATAATATTTAACTAGTGTTTACGATGCGGGGTGTGGCGGTTTAGTGGTTAATATGTTTATTCTAGTAGCGGCGATGTCTGGAGCAGCAGATCATGGGTTAATAATTTTATTTTAGTGTTTGCGATGTGGGAGTGCCTCAGTTTAGGGGTTAATAGGTAGTTTATGGGTGTTAGTGTACTTTTTAGCACTTTAGTTATGAGTTTTATGTTAAGGCGTTGTAGCATAAAACCCATAACTACTGACTTTCAGTTTACGGTATGGATCTTGTAGTTATAGGCTGTACAGCTCACTTTTTGGCCTCCCAGGCAGACTCGAAATACCGGCGCAAAGGAAGTCCCATTGAAAAAAGACTTTTTGAAAGCTGCGGTAGTTACGTTGCATTACAGCTATACCTACAAGTCTCGCAATACCAGCGGTAGTGAAAAAGAGCCTTAACGCTGCTTTTTCACTCATACCGCAAAACTCGTAATCTAGCCGTAAGTTATTTGTAGGAATGCCCACTAATAAACACTAGAAAAGATAGGTGCAGAGAGACTCAATGAATTTTGAACATTAGGTTGCCTTATCTACAAGGCCCGTCTTTAGCCTAACAAGCATCTATGAATGTTTCACTGGAATGTTATGGGTTAAAAAATCTTGGTATAGTTGAGATATTCTGGTTTAAGACTGTAGTTTACGATCTTGAGGCCAGGTACTGATTCAGACACACCTGCTTCAATACAAGAAGTATTTTACATGATCAAATTCCTTTATGAGAACTTGTGGCCACTATAGAATGAATACTGTGACAAGAATCCAACAGCCATTCTTAAGAAAATTGATGTATAATGCAATAAATATGAATCATCACTTCCTTGAAATGCTACCAAGATATGATACATAAACATATTAGCACTGTAAACATCTTGCACTATATAAAGTATATGTAATTCCTGCATTGTGCTCTCGTTGTTTGTTGAGCCACACAAATGAATGCAATTTATGTCTCCCAACATCCTCGTTACAACTTGACATTCTGCTAACCTTTGGAATGTTAGAAAAGAAACAAGACAGTTTATCATCAAGGCTGCCTCTCTGTATATGGTTTAACATAGACTTATGCATACAGAGAGAGAGAGGCGCTCTACAAGGAACGAACAACAGCTCAGTATCATTGACATATCCTAATTTGGTTTATTAGCCTAATAGCCCATGTGTACTTTTGCACACTTTTTCTGATTATCTTTTGTTCACTTGAGGGTAACTAAAAATATTAAAGTTAAAGTCAATCCTAGCATTGTACAATGCTAGTAATGACTATTGAAACAAATAAAAGGGACTTTCATTCATGAAGTATAAGATACTTAATGTAGAAAGCTCCTTTATTTGTTTCAACCGATCGCTGTTCTTAGCTGCTACAGCAGCCCACGGCTAAAAAAGTTTTTTGCTAAGAGGTGACGTTTTCACCTCTTAGCCAATAGCCGTGCAGCAAATCCGGCTCCCATGGGCACCAAGACGGATTTACCACACGACTATTGGCTAAGAGGTGAAAACGTAACCTCTTAGCAAAAACATTTTTTAGCCGTGGGCTGCTGTAGCAGCTAAGAACAGCGATCAGTTGAAACAAATAAAGGAGCTTTCTACATGAAGTATCTTATACTTCATGAATGAAAGTCCCTTTTATTTGTTTCAATAGTCAATCCTAGCATTTGTACAAGCCAGGATTGACTTTCACTTTAATCAAGGATGCAGAATACTACTGGTGGTGGACCTCATTTTATGCTACCTGTTCATGTATTTATTATTGTTAAATCCTCGTTCTCCTTACTCCTTGTCTTGGGTGGAATAAAGGGAATTTAGAAATAGACAATGTTAGAGCAGCTGCCATTTTTTAAAAATTTAATGTAATGCTATAATCCCATATAAATACTGTTCTCTAATCTAGCACTTCATTAAATGGCAGTTTTTAAATAAGGGTATAATAATAATTACAACAATATTTATTATTAATAATACGTATTAGCTCTGTAGGTAACTGACAGACCAGACTAATTTGAAGGCTGAAAGCAGATTAAGGATTCAGGGAGCTGTTAGAGCTGCTGGAGTGAAATGTTGTTCATGTGGAGTGTGACTATATTATGCACAATGATGAAGATTGAACAGCCAGGGTAACTTCCTCATTGCTAAGGTTTAATTGGATGGGTCTTCTAAAACCCATATATTTTTTATTATTTTAATATTATTATCAGGTATTCCACAGCGTTATCTAAGCCTCCATACTATTTAGAGAATCAAGTAACCAATTTAATAGAGGGAATTTTGGTCTCCTCCTCCCTGTAAATCACCTTCAGCATTAGCCACCAAGAGTTCTCACTGAGGGGCCCATATCTCACCACTTTATAACTCAGGGGGACAAGGGAACCTTCATTTGAAAGAGAAGAAGATAGTCTTTTGAATGAGGGAGTCACATACCATCTAGGATATATGTGATCACCATAAGATGCAATAATCACTTGCCCTACTTGACCCCATTGTTATTAGTAGGTGATTTCCATTAAAATGGAACTCCTCAACTTATAAATGATTTTCTTTATAGTAGCTACAGTGGTTCCAAAATTAGACCCTAATCCATTAAACACAACATACAACAATTTCAGTTTATCAGAAAATGTCAAAGGAATTGCAATCACCCATGTACTGCACACTTTTAGGGAGCTATGGGCTCTAAAATGAACTAAATCATTTGCATCTAAACACTGCAATGAGGCAAACTACTATTTTAAAATATGAGAAATTATCCATATTTTTACATCGGGGCCATTGAGATCACCAGGACCATAATCATAAAGAACACAACATGAGCGTTCAGGTAGTTCCTCTCTCACCTCCTACAATAGCGTGATGCTAAAAGGTGGACATTCTAATTTTTCAAATAAATTGCCTTCTAGCTGTCTAGTTGTCATGACAATAACACACGTCTCACAGCATTGGTCCTATTTTATGTAATCTTGTGACTATAAATAAAACATTATCATTTGAAAGAGGGTCATCCTGCTATTCAAATAAATTGCAGGTATCCTATTAAATTAAGAACATGGTGAAAGCAAAAATAAGTGTCATGCTCTTAGAGTCTATATAGGATGGGTTTCTGTGCACATATTTTATGTTTTTACCTACATGAAGTGAGTTCAAACAGAGTTAGAAGACTGAATGTTAGAATGTAAAATGATTATACATACTCCTCACTAATACTTTTCCCCTTGTCATGCCTGTCACTGTTATGGATGGTTCAATCAGAGGCAGGTTGGGTCCTGTAAGCTACATGTGGGAGCCACAAATGCTCTGTTAAGTTCATGCATGGGCCCTTCATTCCATTAAATGGAACTGCCTAGCTGCTAGAACTGCCTGGCTGCTAGGTCATTTCTATTTCTATTGTTTAACCCAGGAATAAGCAGCTGAAGGGCAATATAGGATAAATGGTGTTTGGGTTTATAGCTGAGATAAGAGGGTTCAGGCAGAGGCAGCTCTAGAGTTGGTGAGTCCTAAGGCAAAATTCAAATATAAGGCTTATCTTATGTTTAAATTGTATTACCTAAGGACCAGATTATGAGTGGAGCACAAACGTTTGAGAACGAGCGATATCGGGTGTTCGCATTCGTTTGCATGCAGGTTAAATTGCACTGGTATTAAAAGTTGAAAGTAAACGTGATCGCTTCAGCACAATTCAAGTTAACATTCATCGGGTTAGCGCATCCACGGGGCTGTGGTTAACTGTTTGTCGAAACAAAAAAGGGCCACAAAACACATAAAAAAATACATTACACAATATAGTTACACTCATAATAACACCATCTAATAAAAATTATTTTAAAAACATATTGCATAAAAAAGATATAAGAGCTCAAAGGCAGGCAAAGGGCTTTACAGAGAGATACATACATATACAGTACATGTCTAAAGATGTATATGTACAGTATGTATATATAAATGTCTATATATGTGTACATATGTATTTACAGACATATATACACATATAAACACATGAATACATATGTATACATATATATATATATATATATATATATATATATATATATATATATATGTGTGTGTGTGTGTGTGTGTGTGCAATTTAGCCCTTTGCGGTTAAAGGGGCAGTCTAGTCAAAATTAAACTTTCATGATTCAGATAGGGCACGTAATTTTAAACAACTTTCCAATTTACTTCTATTATCTAATTTGCTCAATTATTTAGATATCCTTTGTTGAAGAAATAGCAATGCACATGTGTGAGCCAATCACACAAGGCCTCTATGTGCAGCAACCAATCAGCAGCTACTGAGCATATCTAGATATGCTTTTCAGCAAGTGATATCAAGAGAATGAAGCAAATGAGATAATAGAAGTAAATTAGAAAGTTGTTTAAAATGACATGCGCTTTCTAAATCACGAAAGAAAAAAATTGGGTTTCATGTCCCTTTAAGTAGATGAAAACATGTAAAATCATATTTATGATATATGATATGAAATGACACTTTGCTGCAATGTAAAGCAGTGAGTGTACAGCCTGTATAATTGTGTAAATTTGGTGTCCCCTCAACACACAGCCATTAATGTCTAAACCGTTGGCAACAAAAGTGAGTACACCCCCAAGTGGAAATGTCCAAATTGGGCCCAAAGTGTCAATATTTTGTGTGGCCACCATTATTTTCCAGCACTACCTTAACCCTCTTGGGCATGGAGTTCACCAGAGCTTCACAGGTTGCCACTGGGGTCCTCTTCCACTAATCCATGACGACATCACGGAGCTGGTGGATGTTAGAGACCTTGCACTCCCCCAACTTCCATTTGAGGATGCCCCACAGATGCTCAATAGGGTTTAAGTCTGGAGACATGCTTGGCCAGTCCATCACCTTTACCCTCAGCTTCTTTAGCAAGGCAGTGGCTGTCTTGGAGGTGTGTTTGGGGTTGTTATCATGTTGGAATACTGCCCTGCGGCCTAGTCTCCAAAGGGAGGGGATCATGCTCTGCTTCAGTATATCACAGTACATGTTGGCATTTATGGTTCCCTCAAAGAACTGTAGCTCCCCAGTGCCGGTAGCACGCATGCAGGCCCAGACCATGACACTCCCACCACCATGCTTGACTGTAGGCAAGACACACTTGTCTTTGTACGCCTTACCTTGTTGCCACCACACACTCTTGACACCATCTGAACCAAATAAATGTATCTTGGTCTCATCTGACCACAGGACATGGTTCCAGTAATCTATGTTCTTAGTCTGCTTGTCTTCAGCAAACTGTTTGCGGGCTTTCTTGTGCATCATCTTTAGAAGAGGCTTCTTTCTGGGACGACAGTCATGCAGACCAGTTTGATGCAGTGTGCGGCGTATGGTCTGAGCACTGACAGGCTGACCCCCACCCCTTCAACCTCTGCAGCAATGCTCGCAGGCCTCATACATCTATTTCTTGAAGACAACCTCTTGATATTGCGCTGAGCACGTGCACTCAACTTCTTTGGTCGACCATTGTGAGGCCTGTTCTGAGTGTAACCTGTCCTGTGAAACCGCTGTATGGTCTTGACCACCGTGCTGCAGCTCAGTTTCAGGGTCTTGGCAATCTTCTTATAGCCTAGGCCATCTTTATGTAGAGCAACAATTCTTTTTTCCAAATCCTCAGAGAGTTCTTTGCCATGAGGTGCCATGTTGAACTTCCAGTGACCAGTATGAGAGAGTCTGAGAGCGACAACACCAAATTGAAAACACCTGCTCCCCATTCACACCTGAGAACTTGTAACACTAATGAGTCACATGACAACGGGGAGGGAAAATGGCTAATTGGGCCCTGTTTGGACATTTCCACTTAGGGGTGTACTCACTTTTGTTGCCAACGGTTTAGACATTAATGGCTGTGTGTTGAGTTATTTTGAGGGGACAGCAAATTTACACTGTTAAACAGGCTGTACACTCACTACTTTACATTGTAGCAAAGTGTTATTTCTTCAGTGTTGTCACATGAAAAGAAATAATAAAATATTTACAAAAATGTGAGGGGTGTACTCACTTTTGTGAGATACTGCATATATACAGTATATATTATATATATATATATATATATATATATATATATATATATTTATATATATAAAGAAATGGAAGGCACTCGCAGGATTTAACCAGGGGTAATATACTTTAATCCTTTATAACATTTCGGGGATATAATCCCTGTCTTCAGGTATAGAAATGTATTGTACCAAAATACCATCAGATATATATAGAAATATGTATATATGAATAAATAGAACATATCCTGCTTTGTGCAGAACATTGGAATGTGAAATATTCATATTTTCATGTTGGGTTAGCGCACATGAGAATATGTGATCAGGTTTGCGTGCGAGTTAGGTGTTTTTGCTCCATTGACTTCTATGGGGGAATAGGTTATCACACACACTTTATTGTAAGTTCGGCTTTTTGCGCGCTTAGGGTTAGCGAGAGAGCAATACATTTTTTATTTCAACTTGTATATATATATATATATATATATACACACACACACACATACACATGTTTAGACTATTATATAAATATATATTGGAGCCCTTTCCAATCAAACACTTTGCCATTTACCATATCCCTTTTAAAATCTTTTTATTAAAATTATATATTTTTTTTATTATAAAGTGTATTTATGTGTGCAATAGTTTATCTGGATGTGGTTTGTGTTTTTTTTTTTTAACCCTTACAGATTACTTCAGGTCTGCATTCACGCTAAATATTCTAGCTCAGTTTTGGCTTTCACTGAAGCACAAACTATAGCTTTCAACTTGCAACATGAGCTCAAGTTATCAAGTTCACGATAGCCATCAAAAGTATAGGTTGCGCTTGAGCGAAGTCGGCTGCACTAACCCTTCTCTGGTTAATGCGCTTTACCAAATACTTGTAATATCAAGCCATGCTCTAATTTTAGTGTGGTGCAGCGGTATCACGTATCGCACCCAGTGCTATCATTAGCGCACCACTTCTAATCTGAACCAATATCAGAAAAACATCACCACCCACAGAGAATTATAGTAAAATGCCCCTCGGAGAAACTGCCGTCAAACACTGATTTCAGAACTTTTTAACATTTCACCAGCAATTTTGATTGCACAACAGATCCCTTTTTAAAATATCGCCACAATGCTTTTAACATCGGGCCTAAGTCATATAACAGCTTCTACAGAAAAACTTAACTTGAAATCACTAATTAACAAAGCCCTCAGAACTTTTACTTTAGACATCATGTTAGAACGCAGATATGAATCAAACAAGAGTGTGAAAATATCAGTAATTTGGGTCCTGTCACTCCCTCTGCTGGACTTTATTAGGCACTGCAGGCTGGATAGCCTATATCAGCAGACAGCAATATTCACTCATGAGGGTTGTGTTTGGGAAACAAAACTGACTGAAAGTGCTGGAGGGATCTAGGATAATCCAGCCCTTATTCTGATCTTTGCACCCTTTGCTGCTCACATAATCGCAAATGCAGAAGCTCTCTCTCTCACATACCTGAGTAGTAACTACGTACCTGGTCACAAACACATACACACACATACAGTTAAACATATTCAATTATTTCCCTTTAGAAAATGTTAATGTTATTTAAACTGACATTAAAACAAATTATCTGTAGGGAAAGATTATTTACTGGCTAATGAGAACAACTCCCACATCTCGACTGGTTTACAAGCACACACCTACACCAGCATAATGACAATACAATAAATATTTTTTTCAGCACAAGGATATCCAATTAAAAAGAATATTGAAATACAAGGTATAGGTATCTAGCGTACTAACTATGATAGAGTATTGGTAGAAAGGTCGCATATAAATCCCTACTTGAGAGGATTATGTAACTGTAGACCTTAACTAAATACTGGTATACTGGCGCGCAGTGGTCTCTGTTATACATAGCTAACAGAGACGGAACCGCCATCGCTGAGAGGGAGCACATAAGCACAAATTTCCCTTGAAGTCACAAATTCTTAAGTACCTACAATGTTACATCCCCTCATTGCCCACCCCCCACTGGAGGATACCCAGAAATAAAGAATGAAAAGTCCCAAACCCTTAGACAAACCACTGTTTGCATTCATGCCACAATTAGACCATAAGCCATGGGGGCAGGGATACAGGGACTCACGGTTAGAAGGCTTCAATCTTCTCACCAGTTCCAGGTCTGACAGAAGCAATCTTCATCCTGACAGGGACCTGAAGTAGAGGAAAAATCAGTTTAAGTAACATTGATTTGCCGGGTGGGGTGTTAGCATAAATTGCTGGAGAGAGAACAGAGACTCCCCCACGACCTTCAGCAGCTAACAGCTACCAAAGCTCTTACTCAAGAGGATTACATGGACACAGCATTACCCTAGTCCTGTCTTGAAAAGGAAACTACCCATTAAAGGACTCAGTCTAAATTTTCTTCAGAGCACGATCTTTGCACTCCTCCTTGTTTCAGAAAGGCAAAGAATGACTGGGGATTATGGTAAGTGGGAGGGATTCTTAAAGCTTTGCTGGGGTGTCTTTGCCTCCTCTGGTGGCCAGGAGCTGAATTCCCAACAGTAATTAAATAGAATCGTGGATTCTCCATGCCATAGGAAAGAAATAAAGACAATTCAAAAACAGAATCACTGAGTTGGAAAAAGGATCACCCCCTTGTGTCACCCCCTTGTGTCAGTATTTTGTTGAACAACTTTTTGCTTTAGTTACAGCCTTTATTCTGCTGGGATAAGTCTCTGTTGGGATAAGTCTCTACTAACTTTGCATATCTAGACTGTACACTATTTGCCCACTCTTCTTTGCAGAACTGCTCCAGTTCTGTTACATTTGATGCTGACTGTTTGTGGACTGCAGTCTTCAAGTCATGCCACAGATATTCAATGGGGTTTAAGTCTGGGCTCTGACTAGGCCAAGCAAGGTCATTCATCTTTTTCTACTTCAACCACTGTATGGTCATTTTTGTTGTGTGCTTCAGGTCATTGTTATGTTGGAAGATAAACCTTCTTCCCGTTGACAACTTCCTAGCAGAGGGCAGCAGATTTATCTCAAGAATTTGATGGTATTTTGCCCCGTCCATTATTCCTTCTATCCTGACAAGTGCTCCAGTGCCTGCTGCAGAGAAACACTCCCATAACAGGATATTACCACCTACATGCTTTACTGTAGGTATTGTGTTATTTCAATGGTGAGCTGTATTGGATGTCCTCCAGGCATATTGTTTGTTGTTGAGACCAAATAATTCAATTTTAGTCTCATCTGACCATAACACCTTTTTCCATGTGGCCTTTCATGAGGAGTGCTTTTTTTCTTGCAACCCTCCCATACAAGCCACATTTGTGGAGAATTTGTGATATTGTTGTCACATGCACACAATGACCACTTTTTGTCATAACTGCTGTTTCTGGCGAGCCTGCAGGCTCGCCAGAAACACGGGGCATCAAGCTCCATTCGGAGCTTGATAGATAGGCCCCAAAGTCTCCAATACAAATGGCAGAGGATTGATACAAGTGGCAATCTGTGTCATTGCCGTGATCAGTGATGTCACAGTGAAGGGCGCACCCCTGAGACAGAACGGCAGTTACACAGATAGGATTACCACTTGTATTAATCCACTGCCATCCGTATTGGAGACTTTGGGGTAGATTTATGAAGCAGCGGATGTTACTTTCTACCCGCAATGTTTCCACTGCTTCTTAACTCGTCCGCCATCTTTTAGGTGGCGAACTGCAATCATCCCGATACGATACGATCGGGATGATTGACACCCCCTGCTAGTGGCAGAGGGCAGCATTGCACAAGCATTTTAAGTATTACACAAGCGAATCATGTCCGCCCGCCATGTGATAAATCGGCCCCTTTGTATACAAAGTAATTTGTTGCAATTTTACATTGTAGCCCTGAGTGACTAATAAGTCTGATCTTAATTTTTATGCTTTTAATAAATAGAGATTGTTTTAGCCTATATCAGGTATGCAATAATATAGGAGCTTGTTCATAGCTCCTGAAAAGTGTAAATATGTGCTCACTACTAATACTAAAGTCAGTTATATACAGTATTACACTATATTTACCTTTTTTCTTTCTGAGTGACAACATCTTCCCGGAGGAATTATCTTAAAGGGACAGTATACACCAATTTTCATATAACTGCATGTAATAGACACTACTATAAAGAATAATATGCACAGATACTAATATAAAAATCCAGTATAAAACCATTTAAAAACTTACTTAGAAGCTCCCAGTTTAGCTCTGTTGAAAGGGTTAGCTGGAACACCCACTGAAAGTTGCTGTATAGCAAAAATATCAGACACTCCCCCCTCACACCTTTGTCTGCATATGAAAAGACTCTTTACACAAACAGGAGCAAGCTGGAATAGGTAGACAACAGTCTACTTCTAAAATTTTGGGGCTTGGTTGAGAGAAATAAGCAAAACAATACATTTTTATAACAACACTACTAGATGGGCTATATAAATGGATCATCTACAAAACATTTATACAAAGAGAAATCTAGTGTATAATGTCCTATAATTTGAGGCTCAAGGTTATGTGAGTACTAATTTGGCACAAATATATTTTAGCACAATATTGTTACAATATCACACTATTTTTGTTTTCCTTTTTTTTTTTTAGATTATTGATGATCGGATTGTCAAATTGATTCTGTTCACTATAACTTTCTATATCACATTTATCACCTGCTCCACTGTTGTTTGTGATTTATTATTATATTTCTGACAGTGTCTGACTCAGTCTCTGAAGTCCACCCCTTGTCAAGTGCTGCCTGGGTTCGTTGGACCCACTTGGTCCAATGGTTGAGCCAGCACTGCCTTTAGGGGTTAAAATACTTACCACTACCGCATTGGAGAGCTGCGCTAATCTCAACCCTTCTTCATAGAGCCCCAGGCCATGCTAAGAGGATGCTTAGCGGGGTGGATCCCAGGGCCTGCATTAAAGAAGAAGGTCCTTTATCGCAGGCTCTGGGTGTCACTGCACTAAGCCTCCTATTAGCACGGACATGATCCGCTGCATATGCTGTCGGCATATAACATTGCACAAGCATTTCTGGTCATCCCGATCTTAGGCACTGGCAGACAGTCTGCCAGTGTGAAATTGTAAAGCTTTTTCTTTTTGTTTTATTAATTAATTTTTTTTTCTTCCTCTTTTCTGAGTGTGCGATCCCCCCATACCCTCCAACCTATCAGATCCCTCCCAAACAGCTCTCTAACCCTCTCCCCACTGCCTGCCATCTTAGGTACTGACAGCTGTCTGCCAGTACCTATAAAATGCTTTATTTTTATTTTTTTATTATTTTTTTGTTTATCATCTGTAGTGTTGTGGAAACTGCACTAGTAATGCTCATTGGGTGACAGGTGCTTCCTGCTATTTTTCATGTTTAAATTGTACTATTTCATTTAATTGATAGAATATTTTTGAATACAATATCCCTTTAACAACATTTAACTAACTATCTTGGATTCTCTCAGAGCAATTATGAGCAGTACAATGCAGGCTCTAGCTAGTCACTCTATGTATTCCATACTACTGGCACTTTCTGTGAAACTTCAGGTTTTGCAACCCATGATACCTTGGGAAATGTATGCGCCTTTAGATTGGAAGGGAGGTTGCCTGTGTATTCATCTTCATTGTGGTTCTTATTATGTTCCATATATTAGACCTGGCTATAAAAGAGCTGTTACTTCACTTATATAATAATAAAGCACTGATAGACAACTGAACCTGAGATTAGTAGGTCATATTTACTAGTCACCTTTTAAAGAACAGTCTTCCGTTAATGGCTATTGTATATTTGATAACTAACAATCCAATACTAAGTTTTCTTCAGCATTATCAGGACCTGCAAAGAGTACATTTATTTGTCTTTCTCCTCTAGATTTTTGTACACTTGGGGGTAAATTTAACATAGTGCGAGCGGACATGATACGATGTAGCGTATTAGGTCGCCACACATCGATAAATGCCGACAGCATGCGCTGTCAGCATTTATCATTGCACCAGCAGTTCTTGTGAACTGCTTGTGCAATGCCGCCCCCTGCAGATTCACGGCCAATCGGCCGCTAGCAGGGCGTGTCAATCAACCCGATCGTATTCAATCGGGTTGATTTCTGTCTGCAGCCTCAGAACAGGCTTTAGACTGCTGCTTCATAACTTCTTTTTCTGGGGAGCCTGAAGGCTTGCCGGAAACAAGGGGCATCAAGCTTCATACGGAGCTTGATAAATCAGCCCCTTGAGGTTTAATAATAGTGATGGTAGACTCTGTCTAGCTGTCTTTAATTTTTCTAATGGGCTTTACTGATTATGCCCTATGAATGGTTTCTTATATTAAGGCCCAACAGAGACATATTTTGGCTACAAATGTTCTTCCTTTCTTGGTGATGTTCCAAAGTGCAGGGTATAAGAGTGGCCTATTTGTCTGTGTCTTACATAAAGTATATGGCATCCGTATTTCTTATGAGCTTTTGCTATGGGGATTTGGAACTCATTTCATGTTAGTACATTTAAAAAAGAATACTATTTAATCAATGAGAATAAACCCAACTCACAAATTAAAGAAACATACAACTCAGACTTGAACATGTAGGCATTTGAATTTTGACATTTTGCAGTAAGTATGTTTCAGTGTTTCAGTGAAAGTTTTAAATCCGCTATGAGCATATAAACATATGCCTGACATACATAGATCTAACATGTAACTGGGGAAGAGCAGCAGAAAAAAACTAAATTTCTGCTTACCTGATAAATTCTTTTCTTTCCTGGCATGGATAGTCCACAAACCCATTCAATTACTAGTGAGAATTCAACTCCTGGCCACCAGGTGGAGGCAAAGAACACCCCAGCAAAGCTTTAAGTATCCTCCCACTTCCCACAATCCCCAGTCATTCAGCCGAGGAAAAATGGAAAGAGAAGAGGACCCAAAGGGTATAGAGGTGCCTGAAGATTAGAAAACAGCAAAAGCCATCATAAAACATAAGGGTGGGTCATGGACTCTCCATGCCAGGAAAGAAAAGAATTTATCAGGTAAGCATAAATTTAGTTTTCTTTCCAATGGCATGGAGATTCCACAAATCCATTCAATTACTAGTGAGAACCAATACCCAAGCTAGAAGACACAGAATGGAAGGGAGGGAGAAACAAGACAGGCTGACCTAAACAGAAGGCACCACCTCTTCGAAGAACTTACCTCCCAAGGAAGCCTCAGCTGAGGCAAAAAACAAAACAAAAATTGAATCTGAAAAGATTTGAAAAGGTATGCAACGAGAACCAAGTGCCCCCCTTGCAGATCCGTTCCATAAAGGCATCATTATTAAAAGTCAAAAAAGGAAGAGACAGCCCTAGAGAAGGAGCTGTAATTCTCTCGTGAGGCTGAAGTCCAGTTGACTCATAAGTCAACCCAAAAACCCTTTCCAACCAAAAGGAAAGAGAAGAAGAAGAATAGAAGAAGAGGCCATCTGGTCCTTCCGTTTTCCATAAAAAAAACAAAAAAGCAGTAGGTAGACGAAATACAAGCCTGAGTCCACTGAAAACCCTTGTCTGGACAAGACTAATCATTCAATCTCCAAGCAGACAGTTTCAGAGAAACTAGGATAGGATTCTATCAGCCAATCGGAATTAAGGTAGGAAAATTCTGATTGGCTGATGGAATCAGCCAATCAGATTCAAGTTCAATCCGATTGGCTGATGGAATCAGCCAATCAGATTGAGATCGCATTCTATTGGCTGTTCCGATCAGCCAATAGAATGCGAGCTCAATCTGATTGGCTGATCGGATCAGCCAATCGGATTGAACTTGAATCTGATTGGCTGATTCCATCAGCCAATCAGAATTTTCCTACCTTAATTCCGATTGGCTGATAGAATCCTATCAGCCAATCGGAATTCGAGGGACGCCATCTTGGAATTTGAGGGACGCCATCTTGAATGACGTCCCTTAAAGGAACCGTGGCTCTTTGAGGCTCTTCTGGATCGATGGGTGAACCCGGCGTGGTGAAGACAAGGTAGGGAGATCTTCAGGGGCTTAGTGTTAGGTTTATTTAAGGGGGGTTTGGGTTAGATTAGGGGTATGTGGGTGGTGGGTTGTAATGTTGGGGGGGGTATTGTATGTTTTTTTTCCAGGCAAAAGAGCTGAATTCTTTGGGGCATGCCCCGCAAAGGGCCCTTTTCAGGGCTGGTAAGGTAAAAGAGCTTTTCTATTTTAATTTTAGAATAGGGTAGGGCATTTTTTTTATTTTGGGGGTCTTTGTTATTTTATTAGGGGGCTTAGAGTAGGTGTAATTAGCTTAAAATTGTTGTAATATTTTTCTAATGTTTGTAAATATTTTTTTATTTTTTGTAACTTAGTTCTTTTTTATTTTTTGTACTTTAGTTAGTTTATTTCATTGTATTTATTTGTAGGAATTGTATTTAATTAATTTATTGATAGTGTAGTGCTAGGTTTAATTGTAGATAATTGTAGGTATTTTATTTAATTAATTTATTGATAGTGTAGTGTTAGGTTTAATTGTAACTTAGGTTAGGATTTATTTTACAGGTAATTTTGTAATTATTGTAACTAGGTAACTATTAAATAGTTATTAACTATTTAATAGCTATTGTACCTGGTTAAAATAATTACAAAGTTGCCTGTAAAAAAATATTAATCCTAAAATAGCTATAATATAATTATAATTTATATTGTAGCTATATTAGGGTTTATTTTACAGGTAAGTATTTAGCTTTAAATAGGAATAATTTATTTAATAAGAGTTAATTTATTTCGTTAGATGTAAATTATATTTAACTTAGGGGGTGTTAGTGTTAGGGTTAGACTTAGCTTTAGGGGTTAATACATTTATTAGAGTAGCGGTGAGATTGGGTCGGCAGATTAGGGGTTAATTATTGTAGGTAGGTGGAGGCGACGTTGGGGGGCGGCAGATTAGGGGTTAATATAATATAGGGGTCGGCGGTGTTAGGGGCAGCAGATTAGGGGTACATAGGGATAACGTACGTTGCAGCGGTGTACGGAGCGGCAGATTAGGGGTTAATAATAATATGCAGGGGTCAGTGGTAGCGGGGGCGGCAGATTAGGGGTTAATAAATATAATATAGGGGTCGGCGGTGTTAGGGGCAGCAGATTAGGGGTACATAGGGATAACGTAGGTTGCGGCAGTGTACGGAGCGGCAGATTAGGGGTTAATAATAATATGCAGTGGTCAGCGATAGCGGGGGCGGCAGATTAGGGGTTAATAAGTGTAAGGTTAGGGGTGTTTAGACTCGAGGTACATGTTAGGATGTTAGGTGCAGACTTAGGAAGTGTTTCCCCATAGGAAACAATGGGGCTGCGTTAGGAGCTTAACGCTGCTTTTTTGCAGGTGTTAGGTTTTTTATTCAGCTCAAACTGCCCCATTGTTTTCTATGGGGGAATCGTGCACGTTTTTGAAGCTGGCCGCGTCCGTAAGCAATGCTGGTATTTAGAGTTGCAGTGGCGGTAAATATGCTCTACGCTCCCTTTTTTGGAGCCTAACGCAGCCATTCTGTGAACTCTAAATACCAGCGGTATTTAAAAGGTGCGGGGGGGGAAAAGCATGCGTAGCTAACGCACCCCTTTGGCCGCAGAACTCTAAATCTAGCCTTATATACATTACACAGAGCCGCTAAGGGACTGACAGAGGACTGATCAAAAACACAATCTCCTGAGAAGGCCTCAGGAAGAATGTGCCCTAGACCAAAGGTCCTGAGAGAGTCACCACAATATAAAATCCCACATTCAAATGTAAAACTATCCTATTGAGATAGATCCAAGCGATCTTTGTACATGTCTCAGATGGACAAGGAAAAAGATATACATTCTATCCACAGAGCCGCTGAGGGATGGACAGAGGACTGATGAGAATGACAGTTGGTAAGAAGATTGTATTCTCTAGCTTAAAGACAATCTTCAAGTAGATCGAGACAAGATCTTTCCCCTAACCTGGTATCTGATACCAAGGAAATCTTAACCAGGAGAGTGTCATTGTACACCCACAATCAAACTTGGAACCTCCACGCTCGCGCCAGTTGCCTTGACACTTGAATCACTCAGGGGCTCTGCCCACCGAAATCTCTGAGATCTGGACACTATCAAAAGAGCTCTTAGAACTTTTCTAATATTACTAGAGGAAGATTTAGTCCAAAAAGTAAATCTGTAGGATTGAAAGTTCATACGAGGCCAGACCCTTCATGCTGAATAGTTCTCAGAAAGGGAATGTCATGTACATTCAAAATATTTCTATATTAATACATAGAAATAAATACATTAGCGTCTAAAAACATGTAGGCCTAGATTTAGAGTTGGGCGGTAGCCGTCAAAACCAGCGTTAGAGGCTCCTAACGCTGGTTTTAGGCTACCGCCGGTATTTGGAGTCAGTCAGGAAGGGGTCTAACGCTCACTTTCCAGCCTCGACTTTTCCATACCGCAGATCCCCTTACGTCAATTGCGTATCCTATCTTTTCAATGGGATCTTTCTAACTCCGGTATTTAGAGTCGTGGCTGAAGTGAGCGTTAGAAATCTAACGACAAAACTCCAGCCGCAGAAAAAAGTCAGTAGTTAAGAGCTTTCTGGGCTAACGCCGGTTTATAAAGCACTTACCTACTGTGCTCTAAAGTACACTAATACCTATACACCCCTAAACCGAGGTCCCCCCACATCGCCGCCACTCTATAAAAAAATGTTAACCCCTAATCTTCCGCTCCGTACACTGCCGTCAACTACGTTATACCTATGTACCCCTAATCTGCTGCCCCTAACACCGCCGACCCCTATATTATATTTATTAACCCCTAATCTGCCCCCCACAACGTTGCCGCCAGCTACCTACACTTATTAACCCCTAATCTGCCATCCGCACGCCGCCGCCAGCTACATTATAGCTATGTACCCCTAATCTGCTGCCCCTAACCCCGCCGACCCCTATATTATATTTATTGACCCCTAATCTGCCCCCCACAATGTCGCCTCCACCTGCCTACACTTATTAACCCCTAATCTGCCGAGCGGACCGCACCGCTATTATAATAAAGTTATTAACCCCTAATCCGCCTCACTCCAGCCTCAATAACCCTATAATAAATAGTATTAACCCCTAATCTGCCCTCCCTAACATCGTCGACACCTAACTTCAAGTATTAACCCCTAATCTGCCGATCGGAGCTCACCGCTACTCTAATAAATTTTTTAACCCCTAAAGCTAATTTTAAACCTAACCCTAACACCCCCCTAAGTTAAATATAATTTTATTCTAACGAAATAAATTAACTCTTATTAAATAAATTATTCCTATTTAAATCTAAATACTTACCTGTAAAATAAACCCTAATATAGCTACAATATAAATTATAATTATATTATAGCTATTTTAGGATTAAGTATCAAGTTCAATCCGATTGGCTGATCCAATCAGCCAATCAGATTGAGCTCGCATTCTATTGGCTGATCGGAACAGCCAATAGAATGCGAGCTCAATCTGATTGGCTGATTGGATCAGCCAATCGGATTGAACTTGATTCTGATTAGCTGATTCCATCAGCCAATCAGAATATTCCTACCTTAATTCCGATTGGCTGATAGAATCCTATCAGCCAATCGGAAATTCGAGGGACGCCATCTTGGATGACGTCATTTAAAGGAACCGTCATTCGGCGAGTAGGCGTCGGTTGAAGAGGATGTTCTGCGTCAGCTTGGAAGAAGATGGCTCCGCTCCGCTCCAGAAGAAAGAAGATTGAAGATGCGGCTTGATAGAAGACTTCATCCCGATGATGGACTTCCGACTTCAGCCCGATGATGGATTTCTTCAGCCGCCGCTTGGATCCAGACTTCAGCCCGAGGATGGACGTCACTCTTCAGCCCCCCGCTTGGGCTTGGATGAACACTTCCGAGGACCGATCGGTGAACCTGGTATGGGGAAGATAAGGTAGGAAGATCTTCAGGG
This sequence comes from Bombina bombina, assembly GCF_027579735.1. NCBI lineage: Eukaryota > Metazoa > Chordata > Amphibia > Anura > Bombinatoridae > Bombina > Bombina bombina. The sequence goes on along the minus strand of NC_069501.1, from coordinate 561,534,899 downwards.
GCTTAGTGTTAGGTTTATTTAAGGGGGGTTTGGGTTAGATTAGGGGTATGTGGGTGGTGGGTTGTAATGTTGGGGGGGGTATTGTATGTGTTTTTTTTACAGGCAAAAGAGCTGAATTCTTTGGGGCATGCCCCTGTTCAGGGCTGGTAAGGTAAAAGAGCTTTGAACTTTTTTAATTTAGAATAGGGTAGGGCATTTTTTTATTTTGGGGGGCTTTGTTATTTTATTAGGGGGCTTAGAGTAGGTGTAATTAGTTTAAAATTGTTGTAATATTTTTCTAATGTTTGTAAATATTTTTTTATTTTTTGTAACTTAGTTCTTTTTTATTTTTTGTACTTTAGTTAGTTTATTTCATTGTATTTATTTGTAGATATTGTATTTAATTAATTTAATGATAGTGTAGCGTTAGGTTTAATTGTAGATAATTGTAGGTATTTTATTTAATTAATTTATTGATAGTGTAGTGTTAGGTTTAATTGTAGATAATTGTAGATATTGTATTTAATTAATTTATTGATAGTGTAGTGTTAGGTTTAATTGTAACTTAGGTTATGATTTATTTTACAGGTAATTTTGTAATTATTTTAACTATTTTAGCTATTAAATAGTTCTTAACTATTTAATAGCTATTGTACCTGGTTAAAATAAATACAAAGTTGCCTGTAAAATAAATATTAATCCTAAAATAGCTATAATATAATTATATTTTATATTGTAGCTATATTAGGGTTTATTTTACAGGTAAGTATTTAGATTTAAATAGGAATAATTTATTTAATAAGAGTTAATTTATTTCGTTAGAATAAAATTATATTTAACTTAGGGGGGTGTTAGGGTTAGGTTTAAAATTAGCTTTAGGGGTTAAAAAATTTATTAGAGTAGCGGTGAGCTCCGATCGGCAGATTAGGGGTTAACACTTGAAGTTAGGTGTCGGCGATGTTAGGGAGGGCAGATTAGGGGTTAATACTATTTATTATAGGGTTATTGAGGCGGGAGTGAGGCGGATTAGCGGTTAATAAGTGTAGGCAGGTGGAGGCGACGTTGTGGGGGGCAGATTAGGGGTTAATAAATATAATATAGGGGTCGGCGGTGTTAGGGGCAGCAGATTAGGGGTACATAGGGATAATGTAAGTAGCGGCGGTTTACGGAGCGGCAGATTAGGGGTTAAAAAAATATGCAGGTGTCAGCGATAGAGGGGGCGGCAGAATAGTGGTTAATAAGTGTAAGGTTAGGGGTGTTTAGACTCGGGGTACATGTTAGAGTGTTAGGTGCAGATGTAGGAAGTGTTTCCCCATAGAAAACAATGGGGCTGCGTTAGGAGCTGAACGCGGCTTTTTTGCAGGTGTTTTTTTTCAGCTCAAACTGCCCCATTGTTTTCTATGGGGATATCGTGCACGAGCACGTTTTTGAAGCTGGCCGCGTCCGTAAGCACCGCTGGTATCGAGAGTTGAAGTTGCGGTAAATATGCTATACGCTCCTTTTTTGGAGCCTAACGCAGCCATTCTGTGAACTCTAAATACCAGTGGTATTTAAAAGGTGCGGCCAGAAAAAAGCCAGCGTAGCTAACGCACCCCTTTGGCCGCAGAACTCTAAATCTAGGCGTAAGAAAATGAATATGAGACATGGAAAATAGGTGACATAGACAGTGACCTTAGGCCACCTCTCTCAGTATGAGGAATAAAAAAAAAACATTCCTATAAGGAAAATATAGAAAACAATATATATTAGAGTCCTAAAATTCTAAGACAAGAAGTATGATACCGAAGATCATACCTGTTACAGACCTTAGGTGAAAATTCCCTCAGTAAAGAGTGAAAAATATAAAACCCTATATATAGAGATAATTTAAGTTCCTCATTTTTTAAAATAGGAACTACAAATATGTCCTCTGAATTGATTGCAATGCCGTAAAGGATTCTGGGTAAGATATGCAGAAAAGGTTCACATGACTCACTGTTACTTCAAGTCTGCTGAAAGGCAGACTTCCCTTATCACCATAGATTGTTGTATACACAGCTTTTAAACTTAGCTAGGGTTAGTACAGAGATTCAGAGCCATCCCAGAGATAACATACAGAGTTCCTATAAGGTATTAGGAAAAAACAATATCATTTAAAAAATATATTGCATGATACAAGTAGATGTAATAACTGTAATCACCACAAGATGTTGCCAAACATCAAGTAACTGAAAAATTATGTTAAAACCATGAGGAGAATTAATTTTAACCCCTTTCACACCATATACTCTCATCGGAGTAGTAGAACATAACATGTAGATTACGCACATAGTGATGTCCCTCTGTCACTAATAAAAAAATTATACCACATAGCATCAGAAGTCTCAGAGGATATTTGTAATACATGACAGATTAAAAATTCCTTAAAGTGAAAGTCCATTTTGATGAATTAGTGCCCGTTTTTTAATAAACCTATTAAAAAGAAGGGCACTTTAATTCATTAAAATTGACATTTCACTGTTTTCTTCAAAAACTTACCTTTTAATCCTGGCAGCCGCTCCAGCACTTCCTCCGCTCGTCGCAAGCCATCTTCGCAGGTCCAAAATGAAGAATCAGGCTTCCTCCAGTCACAGCATTGCATCAGGCAAGATTCCCCCAGGGGGGAAGCTGTGATTGGAGGAAGCCTGATTCGTCATTTCTGACGTCTGCAGAGGCTTCCGATGGCCGGTGGAACGGCTGGAGCGGCATTCAGGATTAAAAGGTAAGTTTTTGAAGAAAACAGTGAAATGTCAATTTTGATGAATTAAAGTACCCTTGTTTTTAATAGGTTTATTAAAAAAAACGGGCACTAATTCATCAAAATGGACCTTCACTTTAAACACAAAGGAACAAAATAATAGATGTAATTGAATAAGAGGCCACCAGATGGTGATAATTAGCAATAAAAACCGTAAAAGAAATTCTGAAACAGAAGATCCTAGCAATGAAGTAAATTACATCGTAGAAAATGTGAAACTTAAAACACATAAGTTGGGGGCGGAGCCAACCAGCAACCGTGATGGTCGCATGAATAGACAGCTCCGTGCAGTCCGCAGCCAAAATGCATTGAAAGTGCAGAAAAATAGGTGATCCTTTTATGCTGAGCACATGTTCTCTCAGGGAAAACTCCTGACAAGTTGTGAAACAGATGACAGACCGGCAGGCCAGAGCGACCAGACATGTTAGCTGCTGAGAGGTAGCAGCAGGAGTATGTACAGCTCCATCTTGGATCCAGGCACTCTGGCAAACAGAAGAAGGTTTTAATCAGGACTTTGAGGCCAACATAGATGAATAAGCCAGCACACATTGAACAGTACACCGGAACCTCTTACATGCACAGAAGTTTTTGGGCAGCAATTTGGGAGCCATTTGAGCAGCCATGCGGTTCTGATAAAGGGCCTTAGATGAAGACACACCTCACAGCATGTTGCGTGTAAAAGCTCTGCAACTTCACCATGCAGATGACAGTTTCACTCCAATGTATATATATATATATATATACCAATATATCTGGGTAATACAGCCTTGATATGGCTGTAAGTCAGGAGGTGTTTGCTGCTATTCAGTTTCTTATGCAGGAGTTTGAAAGTCAGATTACTGCTAGATTTGATCGCCTTATATTCCTTGTGGATTCCACAGCTGCACAGTGTAAAAAACCTAAAGATGAAGGAGGTGGAGGAAATGCCGCTTTGTCTAAAACCAGGGTGCATCTAAGTGTACCTATGGAACAGATAACTACTGTGAGTGATTTTGACTTTGCTCCCAAGAGTGCCTGTGGAGGACTGTCTATTCCTCAGGAAGCAGTTTCCACACAGAATGACTATAATAACTGTAACCGGCAGATTGGGGGTATTTTACAACTCCTAAGCTCTTCTGACAAGCTACTAACGGCAGGGTCACACTCCCCTCTGGACTCTGTTATTTGCCTGTCTGCTCTGATTGATCTGAAGGCGAACGGAGCGTCGTGTGACACTGCTAGTACGTGGTTCACTACACAGGGGAATATATCTCAGCTGGTTTTATGTGCCCAGCTGTGCTCCCTCCCTAAATGTTTTGAGAGCTGTTTATGCTTCATTGCTCCCTTTAAGTTCACATCCGGACTGGCGTTGGGTAATAGTGACGGCATTTTTTATTTTTTGTTATTTTTTTAGCAAGGCCAGTTTTGCTTTCCTCCTACTTCTAAATGACGATCGCAAGATCTGATAAACTGTTGTATGATTGCTACTATTCTGCTCTTGTTTTGTTTTTCTGGGAAAGCTTATATTAACCTCATATGGGAAGTGGTTTTGTTTTCTGGTGAGGAGAATACTGTTGATTGATATTATCACACCACAGCATATATGTTATGAAAGTGTTAGCAAACGTTATATCATTAATTCAGGCTCCCTATATAGCTAAAGCTTAAACCTCAGAATTTGCTACCACATGCTTGTTTAGTCTAGGGAGGTTTGTCTGTAGATTGTTAAGGTTATAACACTTGATTTGATGGGTTCTCATGTATTTCTCACTTTGATATTCAGTTTCCTTTATCAATGTAATGTCATTTTCTGAGTAATATCTGCTGTATATCGGCTAGTCCTTGGACTATCTAGGGGTGAAATCTATGTGCCAGGCCTTTAATGAGCCATTCTCCTAACACATATCTCAGCAATTACAAGATATAGCTCCTCCTGTCATAAACATATTGTATTGATGCAGGTAAAATATAATGTGCTAGATTTATTGTATAGGATAGTACGTCACCTCGGTATATATCTGTTAGGTTACTCTAATTTGCCAAGTATATTTTGTATGTTTTTTTTTTTCTGTACACATGACTCCATCCTTGCCTAACTAAGGTATGCTACATGAGATTTAATTCTCTCACTCTGCCAACTCATACTCTTTAGCATAAATATTACCTTGAGCGGTGTCTATGGTGTCAGTGGCCGGGATGGCAGAGTTCACTATGCCTCTATAATTCTTGGTGGAGGGGACTTAATACTTGGTTACTCACTGTTAGAGAATCTTAGAGGGAACAAATGCTAAAATGTATTATCACAACTAGACTATACTGGAGTTCATGGTATCTTGCTTGGCTGTTTAAGGGTTGGAAGTTTTGTTCCGCCAACTAACACTTCCATGGTCCCAAGAACAACCCTTACTGATACTGATATACTTTATTTTGAGACCATGAGTGACCTCTGGTTTCTAATATTACTAATTACTATCGAGCTAGGGGTGACCTATGCCTATCTTACCGTTTGGGATATGCTTACAGTATATTTTAGAAATAGTTGATAATTGTTTGTATATCTGGCTCTATATGATTGCACACACAGGTCTTTGAACCTTCATTTGACTGAGCATATAACTTCAATTTACCTATAAGCAGCGTGCAAAAATAGTCTGCAGTTAATACTGCTAGCATAGGTTACATAATCTGTGATACTTGGATTTAAACTGACAGGGCATTATGCATCTCATCCCATATGCAACCCTATTATTTATCCTTTAAAGGAGCCGACTTATAATGTGCCATTCAGTTGGCTCTCATGCGTAGTTTAGCTTAAAATGTTCCTTTATTTACTATATCTTGGTATATGCTGGGAAAAGCCTTCTCCTATATTATTTAACGACTGAGTTAGTAAAGCTTGCCAGATATTTGTGATTTAGAGAGGGTGGTGTCTATTGCAGCACCAAGCTATTGCCCTGCTGGGTACCTCCCCCCTTACTTGGGCCTAGTGCGGTTAGGGGTAATTAAAACCCTCCGCAATCCCAGGCAGAGTTAGGTAGTCTCTGCCCTATCCTGAGTGCTAACTGTTCTGTTTCACTCGGGACAAACCTAGTTTACCTGTTACTGTTATAGAAGATAATTATAGGTCGAAGAAGGACCTAAGTTGTTCTCATTATATATAGCCTCCTGTGCTCTGTAAGTAGCTGCCTAAGGCCCAGGAGAGGCCTTTACATAGATAGGAGGTCAGAATAAAAAAGAACATTTTATTAACACCCTATTACGGTATCCCCCAGAATTGACCTCTTACTTATATTTACTGCATGTGGTCCGTAAGTGGCCACCAATGCTTAAATGGGGTACGCTTTCCATTAATTTCTATATATTTAGGGGGATTTCTCGTTTATTTGTTTTATGTTCTGATGTGAATGTTATGGACACATAAAGGCCTACTTCTTCTTACTTAGAACCTTTGCATGAAAGTTAGGCCGTATGACTACCACTTGCTAACTTATTTTCTGTTGTCCAAACTAAAATGTACGTATATAAAAAGAGGTGCCACTCATGGCTTGTTATATTTTCCTAATGTTTAGGATCTAATACTGATTACGGTCCCTAGGACATGCCTTCTGTATTGGATACTTGAGAATTGATGTATGTTGATAGGCGTGTTGCCATGACAAATGTAAGAGTTTGTTTTTGTATGCCATTGGTACATCAATAAAAACTATTTAAAAATAAAAAACACATAAGTTATGCACAGAAGGGAAGAGACGCATCTCAACCCCATAGAAACATATCCCCAAATGATGAGGAGAACTAAGCCCAACAAGAATAGAGGAAAAAACATCTGTATTAGACAAAGAAAACATGCTGCGTCACTTAGTTGCAAAGGAGGTCGTTATCGCTAATGCTGCAGCACTATATGGTCCCCATGGATCTGCCCCATTCAGAGAAATAGAATATTGTAATGGCGGATCTCCCAAAGGATGACTGGTGATTGTGGGAAGTGGGAAGATGCTTAAAGCTTTGCTGGGGTGTTCTTTGCCTCCACCTGATAGCCAGGATTTGAATTCCCGCTAGTAATTGAATGGATTTGTGGACTCTCCATGCCATTGAAAAGAAACAAATCTTATAAAACAGGATTAACAGATTATATACCCACTTTAAAAAGACTTGTTTTTGTTATTCCTTTACAATTTAGATGATAGATCAATTTGGAGACTCATACAAGGTAAAGCTGGGTTTTACTTAATATATAGTACTAGTCCTAAAGCCCCTGTACACGGGACAATTTTTGCAGTACAGCAGTCCCACCCCTTGCTCTCTCTCTATCCCCCCTCTCTTTTGCTGTCTCTCCCCCCTCTCTTTTGCTGTCTCTCTCCCCCCTCTCTTTTGCTGTCTCTCTCCCCCTCTCTTTTGCTGTCTCTCTCCCTCCTCTCTTTTTCTTTCTCTCTCCCTCCTCTCTTTTGCGCTCTCTCCCCCTCTCTTTTGCACACTCTCCCCCTCTCTTTTGTGCACTCTCCCCCCTCTCTTTTGTGCTCTCTCCCCCCTCTCTTTTGTGCTCTCTCCTCCCTCTCTTTTGTGCTCTCTCCTCCCTCTCTTTTGTGCTCTCTCCCCCTCTCTTTTGCTGTCTCTCTCCCCCCTCTCTTTTGCTGTCTCTCTCCCCCTCTCTTTTGCTGTCTCTCTCCCCCCTCTCTTTTGTGCTCTCTCCCCTTCTCTTTTGTGCTCTCTCCCCCCTCTCTTTTGCTGTCTCTCTCCCCCTCTCTTTTGCTGTCTCTCTCCCCCTCTCTTTTGCTGTCTCTGTCCCCCCTCTCTTTTGCTGTCTCTCTCCCCCTCTCTTTTGCTGTCTCTCTCCCCCTCTCTTTTGCTGTCTCTCTCCCCCCCTCTCTTTTGCTGTCTCTCTCCCTCCTCTCTTTTGATGTCTCTCCCCCTCTCTTTTACTGTCTCTCTCCCACCTCTCTTTTGCTGTGTCTCTCCCCCCTCTCCTTTGCTGTCTCTCTCCCCCTCTCTTTTGCTGTCTCTCTCCCCCCTCTCTTTTGCTGTCTCTCTCCCCCCTCTCTTTTGTGCTCTCTCCCCCTCTCTTTTGTGCTCTCTCCCCCCTCTATTTTGCTGTCTCTCTCCCCCCCTCTCTTTTGCTGTCTCTCTCCCCCTCTCTCTTTTTCTGTCTCTCTCTCTCCCTCTCTCTATCCCCCTGCTCCGCGTCATGCCCGGTTCCACCAACATCATGCCCAGCCACGCCCACTCTGCACCACCCGGCCACGCCCACTCCGCACCCGTCGGCCACACCCACTCTGCACCCACCCCGGCCATGCCCACTCCACCACATGACGCTAGGAGGTCAGTTGGAAGGCCAGGTGTGTTTGTCCTAGCGCGCAGTCTCTACTGCGCCTGACAACTTCGGACAAACACACTTGGCCTTTTATTATATAGGATATATAAGTATAATAGGGTAATAATTCATAATCAACTGTTTCAGTGTTTAGTGCTGCATAGATTGAAAAAAACAGAACTTTAAGGACAGAGGGCTTGTTTCCATTGAGCCGTAATTCGGTTTGTGTGCACTCGCAAACCCTTAAATAAGCTGTCGCAAGCAATATCGTTCACTGACTACTTCCTAAGGCCCGTTATAACTCAATTTCGGCAACCAGGCTCTAGCTGCCAAAAACATTATTGTGTCCTATACAAAGTATCAAAAGCCGCTAATCTTTAAATTATACCCGGTTTCCAATGCCCGCGCAAACCATTAATACACTGTCGGAGGCTGCCGATACAGTAACAAAAATAACACCCAGCTCAACTAGGTGTAAAACAGGAAAAAGGTGCTATTTGAGACCTTTTTCCCATTGATATCTAACCCGACACGTCAAAACCCCTCTATCCGGATCCCCCCCACATAGAATTTATAATAAATCTATTAACCCCTAATCCGCCAACCACCATATCGCAAAGTATGTATTTAAACTATTAACCCCTAATCCGCTATGCCCCCATATTGCTAAGTATCTATTTAAATTATTAACCCCTAATCTGCCATGCCCCCATATCGCAAAGTATCTATTTAAACTATTAACCCCTAATCCAACATGACTTTATAACAATGGTGATATATCTTGTTCTATTCCTAAAAGAGTGGATTTTATCTTTATTTTAGGAAAACACTTCCCCTTGTTCACTAGCACAAAACTTTACTCACTATTTACTCACTTTATGTTGTTTTCTTTGAAAGTAAATAGTTGTGTTTTTGTTTTTTTTATAATTGTGCAGATTTCGTTTCCCAGGCCATATTGGAGACAGTATTAGATCTTATTTCTTCAACAGGTTCTCTTAAAGCAGTATGGCCTCTTTACATGACGACAGGATGCCAGAGATTTGTATAAATACTTTGTGATCTTATCATTTCATTCCTAATCCTGCTTTTATTTAAGATGATTTCTTCTTTCTTTTTAGGTCTTCTGGGAAGCCTGTCTATGATCCTTAAGTTTTTGTTTTTTTCAGTAGTAACAAGTTCAACCATTAGCATTTACTTATTTTCTTTTATAAAGGGGCCAGTTTCAACATAGACTTAGTAGGAATCTACAGTTATAAAAGTCTAATTTAGTGTTAACCAAAAAAAACTACCTTTACAAGTCAGAGGATTTTTTTTTTTTTTATATTTAAAATTTCAATCAATCTATGTCCTTTTATTATAGTAGGTGATGACCTTCTGTAAAAAGGGGCTTACAAGAGATAGTTATTTTTGTGGATGTTTTAGACTAGTGATTCCAGGGGTAACTTTAGACTCAGATAATTATCACTAGGCTTAGGCTACTATGATAACTCAATCTTGTCTTCTAAGAGTAAATAGGTTTGTAATATATTTGCTGACTTGTTCTCAAAACCAGACTTTTTATTGAGAAATTCTCATTTACAAAATTCCCAACCACGGCCCTTTTCAAATTATCATTCATAGTTCTCACAGTCTGTAATTTGCTGGCATGATTGATCTATTCTGCTCCATATTGAAAGGCTATGCTGGAAGCTTACAATGATCTATAGAGTGAGCAATATAAATGGTTCCTATACGCATTTCATTTATTTCCAAATGTGCTATGCTAATATTATTAAACCTCTCTACTGAAGCACTTGTTTAGGCCACAAAAAGAGAACATTAGATACATACTAAATGTATTATTCAAATTATTAGTAATTAAGATTCTTCCAAATTCTCTAATTGTTACAATTTCTATATTTTATTTTTGAAAAATCTTTGATGTTTACAAATGGAAACTGGGAAGCAAATAATTAGGATCTACAGAAGTGGTAAATAAATCTATAAGTTGTTTAATGATGTTTTCTAAACTGAGTTATGTCTTATTTGTAGACAACATATGTAACAAATAGAACAGAAATGAAAAAGCAGGAGACGTAGTTCGGAATTAGCAGCACAAGTGTCTTCTTTAGGCCTCTCATACCACAACAGATTTTGCAAGTTTCTTCCTTCTTTCTAATATTTCTTCAATCCATGGTTTCTTGTTGTTTGCTGTGCACAGTGATTTCTAAGATTCTAAATAACAAAACAAAAAAAACAAAATACACAACTTTCTCTAGTACTGCATAAAGACTTTCACTGTAAACCTAATTTTTTGATACACACGTTTTAAAGGGACATGAACCCCAACATTTTTCTTTCATGATTAATATAGAGAATCCAATTTTAAACAACTTTCAAATTTACTTCTTTTATCTAATTTGCTTCATTCTCTTGGAATCATTTGTTGAAGGAGCAGCAGTGCACTACTGGGAGCTAGTTTAACATATCAAGTGAGCCAATAATATGAGGCAGATATCGCAGCCACCGATCAGCATCTCCTGTGCCTAATTAGGTATCATTTTCTTTAAAGGATACCAAGAATACAAAACCAATTATTCAATAGAAGTAAATTGGAAAGTTGTTTAAAATCCCATGTTCTATCTGAATAATGAAAGAAAAAATGTGGATTTCAATTCTCTTTATAAAGCATAATTGGCGCTTTTTGAATGTCACACTATGTAAAACATTCACTTTCTCCTCATTAAAGAGGCATCCTTGAGATTGTAGCTAAAATGTTTATTTGAGGGGAAAAAACATTGCAATAAACTTTCATTATGTTTTTGTTGCATTTTCTGGTATAATTGCGGGTTTTTTAATTTCCGATATTTAAAAGTGCGCCCTGTTATGTATCAAATTCTGATATTTCAATGTGCATCCTGTCACATATGTTTCCCTAATGGTGGTGGGAAAACCATTATAGCAAAAGTGTATTAATGTAGTCAAAAAGTTTTTACACTTTGCTGATATGTTTACAAGACAAGACAACAGAAAAATCCTGTAATTACACGGCATTTTATGTCTTTTCAATTAACTAATGGCATCTGTAACACCTTTCAAAGACATAAGCTTTAACATTTCCCTCACAATTTAGAAAAACCTGTAGACTCTGGTAGGCACTTTAACCTCCTCACGTAGATCAATCAGTTATTTTTATGTTTGAATCAGGAGTGATCATTGGCGGAGTCAACAAGCTGCTTCAGGTTGTCCTAAAAAATAGCCAGTACATTTTGATTACTATAAATATGAAATTAAATGTGACATGACTTTGACAATGCATTTACCACACGATAAAAAGGAGTCCATAATCAATCTACAGTTTGTTTCATGAAGTTACATTTTTAATTTATTTTTTAACCACACATGTAGTACTTTTCACTTAAGATAAGGCAACATAATACCCATATGCTAAATCACTTGAAAGTAATGCAGTGTTACCGTAAAAATCTAACAAGAAAATATCACCTGAATATCTCAGTATAAAACATGAAGATATTCCACCTCAAAATGTATTCAGCTGACAACAGTAAGTGCCAAATCCGGCTTCCTCCAATAACTCCTCCCCCTCCCCCCCCCAGAGCAAACATTGCCCGGGGCCATGCCGTGATTGGAGGAAGCTGGATTCTTCATAGCTGACGTATGAAGAGAGGTTTTGCGGGCGGGGGAAGCTGCTCCAGCTGTGAAGGTAAGTTTTTAAACAAAACGGCTGCTTTGTTAACTTTGATGAATGAAAGTGCCCCTGTTTTTAATAGTATTTTTAAAAACCAGGCTTTCATTCATCAAAGTTGACCTTCACTTTAAGCAACTAAACTTACCCGCCCACTCAGAAGAGGATAAACTTATTTTAATCCAACCATTCTCATCAGAGGAGATTACAAAGGTACTCACACAAATACACGGATTTCACGGCACGTTTTAACTAAGCCCATTATTAGCCCCAGCCCTAAGAAACTTCTTGTATTAAATATTAGATGAAGGCTGTATTCTTAAGGAGTTCCTGGAGACCTCCATTATGCCAATTCCCAAACCAGTGAAAGCCAAAACAGAATGCGATGTCTGTCCGCCTCCTCAGAGCAGGCGGACAGGTTATGGAGCAGCGGTCTTTAGACCGCTGCTTCATAACTGGTGTTTCTGGTGAGCCTGAAGGCTCGCCAGAAACACAAGGCTTCAAGCTCCATACGGAGCTTGATAGATATGCCCCTATATCTTTTATAATTCTTGATATTAAATTATACTCAAAACTCATAGCAAATAGAATAGTACACCTCTTACCCTCTATAATTCACTATGATCAAGTCAGATTTACAGCAGGCCGTCAAGGCCAAGACAATACAAAAAGACTGATCTCTGTATTTACTGAGGCCCAGCGGAAGGGAATCCCAATTTTGGCTCTGTCATTGGACGCTGAGAAGGCCTTTGACAGAGTCAGTTGGGTTTATTTGTGGGAAGTTCTTCGCTCATTCGGGTTTCCTGGACTTTTTATTTTAGCTATTAAGGCCCTTTATTCCTATGCAAGAGTTAAAGGGTTAGGGTTTTTTTCTCTTGAATTCCCGATTCGAAATGAAACGAGACAAGAGTGTCCACTGTTACCTACCATTTTCGCAATGGTATTGGAACCATTCACCCAAGCAGTAAGACAATCCAATGACATCACTGGAGTACCTATCACAACGCCATCAGAGAAAATATTTTTATTTGCAGATGACATCACCTTGCTATTAACCAATCCGCTGACCTCTATGCCAGCAGTATTCCGCCTAATAGACTATTTTAGTCGGTTAAGCTACTACAAAATCAATTTTAAAAAAACGGAAGCATATCCTTTTAATATTGGGCAACCTACCTTAATAGAACTACAATCCCTTAGCCCTTTTACTTGGTCGACCAACCAACTTAAACATCTGGGAATTCTTTTGAGTGCAGATCCTGATTACATTATTCGCAGTAACTATGAGACTCTCCTTGCAGACTTTAAAACATTGCTGGGGAAATGGGACTTCAAGGAACTGTCTTGGTTAGGCAAAATTGCTTCAATTAAAATGACACTTTTACATACAGCGTTGTACCTATTTTGATGTATACCACTCAATGTTCCACACTTTGCCCTACATCAAATTCAGAAATTATTTTCCACTTATATATGGGGAAACAACAAAGCTAGAATTGCCTATACTATTTTACAGAGACCTTATTCTAGAGACAGGGTTGCACTTCCAAATATCTTCACTTACTACGAGGCAGCTAGTCTATCTCATATCTCAGAATGGAACCTTAAGGGTGACAAACCAGGCTGGTATCCCTTAGAAATGGCCAGTATACCTACAGAACTGGGAATAGCAGATGTTATATGGACCCCCAACTTTATGAAGCTCTCCCTTAGTATATCCCATGTAATTGTAAAACACAACCTGTCAATATGGCAAAACTTAACCTCTTAAGGACATATGACGGAATTTTTCCGTCATAAAATAATTGAGCAAACTGAAAGCTGTGTCCTTAAAGGGTTAAGAGGTCGATCTCTTATAGCTCCCCACCCATCTCCAGACCATCATTTACAGGGATTGTAATGGGATTTTCCCAATATACATGCGAAGGAATGGAAAATAGGAGGCTTAGAATTATCCCTAATCTATGTGAACAAGATTTATTAAGTAACGTTAACTCGCTTACTTTGTGGTTTGATCCAGTTCCCTCTTGGTTGCCCTTCAAAAACTTATGGGTGTTAAGCTTCCTCACAGCTTGGGGTTTCCCTAAAAACTCCATCAGGAAGGGGACACCATGGTAGAGTAGATGGCTAAAAGGCTCTAAAATTCTTAAACCTCTCACAGCTCTACAACTTTCTCCTCTCGGATCTTACACCTGGATTGCCTTGGCAACTTAAAGCATGGAGCAAAGAAATAGGGGATACTTTTTCTGACCAAGATTTTGACAGAGCCATTCTTCTGACTAAAAAAACAGTACATTGTGTCACCATGTTAGAAGTATATATTAAGCTATTATTAAAATGGCATAGAACTCCTCTTAGACTAGCTAAAATATTCCCGACGGCTTCTCCTTTTTGCTGGCAGGGTTGCGGTGAAGTAGGTTCCGATCTGCATATCTGGTGGGCATGCCTGGAACTTTTGCGACTGTGGGAGGACATTAGGGCACAATGTAACTCACTTGGCAATATACCCACGTTGACCCCTTCTAACGCCTTGCTACACGTTCTGGAGAAAAACATACCATCTATCTTAACAGCTACTAAACTGTGCATTGCCCGAGCTTGGAAAAAACAGACCCTCCACGTCTTGTTGAAATAAGTGCAACAGTCGGTAAAATATGGCCACAATGGAAAAATACTTCTTTAATTCAACTGACCAAATGGAAAAATACTGGTCTGTCTGGGATACCTGGTTACTTAAATGACCTTCCCTTTTCTTTAATAACCTCCTCCTTCATAACCACAGGGTGAGACAAAAACATCTTCTTTGTCCCCTTTTCTTTTTTTCTCCTCCCCCTGCACTTTTTTTTCTTATCCCTTTTTTTCCCACCTGAGTTCTTTGTAATAATAATCTCATAAATATAATACTTCACTTAAGAATGGCACACTATGCAATTTTACGAGGTAATACAAAAAATCACGCAACTATTATAGCAACTAAATGTATATGAGTGATCACCTACCACATGTATGGACTTTGTTCTTGTTATTTATGAGGCAGGCTCGCCAGAAACCCCAGTTATGAAGCAGCGGTCTAAAGACCGCTGCTCCATAACCTGTCCGCCTGCTCTGAGCAGGCGGATAGACATTGCCGCAATTCAACCCGATCGAGTATGATCGGGTTGATTGACACCCCCCCCTGCTGGCGGCCGATTGGCCGCGAATCTGCAGGGGGCGGCGTTGCACCAGCAGCTCACAAGAGCTGCTGGTGCAATGCTGAATACGGAGAGCGTATTGCTCTCCGCATTCAGCGAGGTCTGTCGGACCTGATCCGCACTGTCGGATCAGGTCCGACAGACCTTTGTTAAATAGCGGTCCATGTATAAATTGAAGATTGTTTGCGTTGCAGAATTGTTATATTTTTGAAAAATCAATAAAAACATTTGGGGGGAAAAATCCTTTTTGATCAAGTTTCCCATGGTTTATATATGTAAATTATCTATTGGTATAGGACCTTATTTAAGACATATTTTTCATACATTATAAGTTATACAAGAGTAATTATTAATGTCTTTGTTTTGTTTTTTCTCTCTTTTTTATTTATCTATCAGACACAGCACCATTTTTTATTATGATACTTTATTTGTAAAAATCATTTTTTCATATGTGATAAATTAGCAATATGAAAAATATGTATGTCATATAACACTTACCATCTTAAAGGGATATCAAAAGCCAATGGACAATTCAGCAGTCATGGGTTGGAGAGTGTAATACTAGCGCTAGTCATAAAGATGACTTCAATAGTATTCAGTAGAGTTCAAATCCATATTGGGGACGGGTAATCTGTGCAAAAGAGAAGCAGCAAACAGAACTACGAAAGCACAAAAGTCAACGCAAACGATTAAACATGAAATATTATATTACTTTACATTACTCCATATACAGTATATATATATAAATAGATACATAGATAGATAGATAGATAGATAGATAGATAGATAGTCACCAAGCATAGCAGGCACTCACTGGGGACTTTAATAAACAAAATAGTTTTTTTATTTGAACATGTTAAAATAAATACCAATTTCTTTATAAAGTCTTGGTGAGTGCCTGCTATCCTCAGAGACTGTATACTGTATTTGTAGGGCCCATTGATATTGGAAGAGATTGGGATATATTATTGCGAGTGCTTTGCCCTACTGGATATATATATATATATACTTCAGGAAAGTTTTCTTCTGTGAAAAGCACACTGGTCTAAAAGAGGCTGCTTCCGGGTGGTAAATCGCCATAGAACAAGCCACTGAGCTGTTGTTCGTTCCTGGTAGAGCGCTTCTCTCTTTGTATGCAAATTATTATGACCCTGGGGAAGTCTCCCTATGGGTGATGGGGGAAACCAGATGTGGACTCCTTGCCCAGTGTGCTTAGAGGAATGTGGCTGCACCTCACTGACGAGGCCCATAGGAGGCCGAAACGATCGTCTGGGGTTGTCATGTTCCTTGTTCAGAGGAGAATTGCCTGGTATTTCGGGGCTGGACTGACCTTACTTGGCGGGATCAGACTGATATACTTCAGGAAAGTTTTCTTCTGTGAAAAGCACACTGGTCTAAAAGAGGCTGCTTCCGGGTGGTAAATCGCCATAGAACAAGCCACTGAGCTGTTGTTCGTTCCTGGTAGAGCGCTTCTCTCTTTGTATGCAAATTATTATGACCCTGGGGAAGTCTCCCTATGGGTGATGGGGGAAACCAGACGTGGACTCCTTGCCCAGTGTGCTTAGAGGAATGTGGCTGCACCTCACTAATGAGGTCCATAGGAGGGCGAAACGATCGTCTGGGGTTGTCATGTTCCTTGTTCAGAGGAGAATTGCCTGGTATTTCGGGGCTGGACTGACCTTACTTGGCGGGATCAGACTGATATACTTCAGGAAAGTTTTCTTCTGTGAAAAGCACACTGGTATAAAAGAGGCTGCTTCCGGGTGGTAAATCGCCATAGAACAAGCCACTGAGCTGTTGTTCGTTCCTGGTAGAGCGCTTCTCTCTTTGTATGCAAATTATTATGACCCTGGGGAAGTCTCCCTATGGGTGATGGGGGAAACCAGACGTGGACTCCTTGCCCAGTGTGCTTAGAGGAATGTGGCTGCACCTCACTGACGAGGCCCATAGGAGGCCGAAACGATCGTCTGGGGTTGTCATGTTCCTTGTTCAGAGGAGAATTGCCTGGTATTTCGGGGCTGGACTGACCTTACTTGGCGGGATCAGACTGATATACTTCAGGAAAGTTTTCTTCTGTGAAAAGCACACTGGTCTAAAAGAGGCTGCTTCCGGGTGGTAAATCGCCATAGAACAAGCCACTGAGCTGTTGTTCGTTCCTGGTAGAGCGCTTCTCTCTTTGTATGCAAATTATTATGACCCTGGGGAAGTCTCCCTATGGGTGATGGGGGAAACCAGACGTGGACTCCTTGCCCAGTGTGCTTAGAGGAATGTGGCTGCACCTCACTGACGAGGCCCATAGGAGGCCGAAACGATCGTCTGGGGTTGTCATGTTCCTTGTTCAGAGGAAAATTGCCTGGTATTTCGGGGCTGGACTGACCTTACTTGGCGGGATCAGACTGATATACTTCAGGAAAGTTTTCTTCTGTGAAAAGCACACTGGTCTAAAAGAGGCTGCTTCCGGGTGGTAAATCGCCATAGAACAAGCCACTGAGCTGTTGTTCGTTCCTGGTAGAGCGCTTCTCTCTTTGTATGCAAATTATTATGACCCTGGGGAAGTCTCCCTATGGGTGATGGGGGAAACCAGACGTGGACTCCTTGCCCAGTGTGCTTAGAGGAATGTGGCTGCACCTCACTGACGAGGCCCATAGGAGGCCGAAACGATCGTCTGGGGTTGTCATGTTCCTTGTTCAGAGGAGAATTGCCTGGTATTTCGGGGCTGGACTGACCTTACTTGGCGGGATCAGACTGATATACTTCAGGAAAGTTTTCTTCTGTGAAAAGCACACTGGTCTAAAAGAGGCTGCTTCCGGGTGGTAAATCGCCATAGAACAAGCCACTGAGCTGTTGTTCGTTCCTGGTAGAGCGCTTCTCTCTTTGTATGCTATATATATATATATATATATATATATATATATATATATAGTTTTAAAATCTACACTCGCAAACTAGCTATTGGCGAGTAGGAATTGAACTGTGGCGAGTAGATATCCTAGTTAGGTTGCAAAGTAGAGGAATGTGCTTAAAACATTATTTTGAAAGAATATTGTGGGTTAATAAGAAATGTTCTGTACCCATAGAACAGTTATTTTTTAGGATATAATGTATTGAGGCAAGCTGATAAGCTTTTTGTATTTAAAGTAACTACAGGTTCACTTTTTCTTCTACCCCTACTGCCACTATCTCTTGATTACATAGCTTTTCTATAACAAATACTGCAGTGTTGACAAGATCAGCATAGGTGGCAGTCTCCACAGGCAACATCAGCTATTTAAAAAGATTATTCCCTTTATCAAGCTAAATAACATCCATGGTTAGCTGTCCTGTTACAACCCATGCAAAATTTAAAAAAAAGCCAAAATGGACACCAAACAGAATTGTTTCATGTTAGTGTTGCCTTAGATTGAACCTGCCCTGGTTAACACAACTTTGCATCATGTGAGAGGGAGATAAATGCTGTCTTCTATACACTGTGCAAAAGGCTAATAACTATATTATAAGGACTTAAATTGTTATGGTCTAAAATTTAAAAAATAAATAAAAATGACTACACAATAAGGTGTTTTACAATTTCTAGAGGGGGTGTGGGCTGATAATGGGTGGGATCAGTGACGGGTAACATTTTGGCCTGGCTATTAGCTTAGGATTTGAAAATTTGAGCATATATATATATATATATATATATATATATATATATATATATGTGTGTGTGTGTGTTGCTAGAAGTTAGCAGATGGACCAATTATAAAATGTTTTTAAGACAAAATATATATCACAGAATTATCAGTGAATCTTCTACTAACACATATATATATATATATCCATCCAAAACTAACATAAGTTATCAAATATTCCACAATATTATACAAAATAGCAACTGTGAGTAAAGAATATATTTTGTTTTTTTTACAGTATATATATATATATATATAATATTAAATTAGAATGTATAAAGAAGTATAACATTTAGGCTAAGATATAAAAGTAATTCTAGGGGAAAAAATATAATTAAAAAAACATCAAAATTCCAGTTAGGCGTAATGTAGTATTGTCAAAAACAAGTTACCGGTAGTTTACACACACACAAATGAAGGTCTGTATGCACAATGCACATTGCAATTATTACTACATATATAATATATCAAATTCAATAGTTAAATGCAAATACCAATAAAATATTCCAGCTGTGTTTAATGAGATCTGCATTTTATAGATTTAGCAAATGCAAAATGAGCAGCAAGAAGACAAAGTGCCCACTTTTAAACTATCTACAACAGTTGAAATCAATGTAAATCAGAATATTCCAAAATGTTACATCTTAAATTACAATGACAATAAATTCAATACATTTAGCAAATCTCTCCAAACATTAAAATGGAAGCTCTTTAAACCTAAAATCACATGAAAATCCTTGATGACTTTAAATAATCAGATTAAATGCAATAATATTTCAGTACTATTGGATATCGAATGAACTGATTAGAAGAAAAATGTTCAGAACAACATTGGATAGGAGAAATTGAAGTATTACTTGTACATATAATTTATAAACTCTTATAATTAAAGTTATATTATTTTTATCAAAGCATTGATAGAAATAGGATTGTCTATTATAGTTTTGATCACAGGGAAATGGATACGTCTTAAAGGGACAGTCTATTCCAAAAAAAACTTTCATGAATCAGATAGGGCATGTCATTTTAAACATTTTTCCAATTTATTTTTATCCCTAATTTTGCTTTGTTCTCTTGGTATTCTTAGTTGAAAGCTAAACCTAGGAGATTCATATGCTAATTTCTTAGACATTGAAGGCTGCCTCTTTTTAGAATGCAATTTGACAGTTTTTCACCACTAGAGGGTGTTAGTTCATATGTGTCATATAGATAACACTGTGCTCATGCACGTTGAGTTAACTGGGAGCCAGCACTGATTGGCTAAAATGCAGGTCTGTCAAAAGAACTAAAATAAGGGGGCAGTTTCCAGAGGCTTAGATACAAGATAATCACAGAGGTAAAAAATACATAAATATAACTGTGTTGGTTATGCAAAACTGGGGAATGGGTAATAAAGGGATTATCTATCTTTTAAAACAATAAAAATTCTGGTTTAGACTGTCCGTTTAAATTTGGAATAGATAAAATAACAATGTTGTTTGTGAAATACAAGCTCATGTAATTAACTCTTTCCACCTTCAATGGGGTGTTGTCTCTCAGCCTATCACATTGCTAAAGCAAATGTCCACTTTATCTTTTACAGTTGTTTTCTCCATGATGGCTCCAGCCGCAAGTCACAAGGGAGGAACCAGTATGACGTTGAACATCTTAGCAGAAGTGCTGGAAATGTATTGCTATCAAAACCTGTATTACTATCAATATTGAAAGTATCAGAAGAAACTGCATGATCAATACTGTATAACTTATGGATAACATCATATCTCAGACAAACAAATAGAACTATAACATAGCGATAAAGACTCATAGCAAGTACATATATGCAAAAAAGATCCTATATGCTAGGCTGTACAAAACATAGGTATCTATGCAGAATGTAAATAAATGTCCTGCTGCTATCGTCGACATCCCCATAATGCGGGAAGCAGGGGTGTCAACATTTTAATGCCTTATAAGCCCCAGAAACTGTTTTTTGTTGGAAAGGAAGAGCCTTGATGAAGATATGGAAGTCTCTTTGTGTATAATTGTTAACCCCTTGAGTGCTAACGACGGCTCTGAGCCGTCGCAGAGTTTCCCACTCAGGTGCTAAAGATGGCTCAGAGTAGTCACTAGCACTCTCCCACCTTGAGGGAGATCTGGGGGCTCCCACCCACTCCTACCCCGGCGATCGGGCCTGTATTGTGACAGGCATCGCCGGGGCTTCACGTTTTGTGTGGTGATGTCATGCGCAATGATGTGATGACGTCACTGCACAACTTTATTATAAAAAGACAATGACAAGTATAGGGAAAGAGGACATGCTGCTTAGAAACCTATATATCAGGCATCTAAGCAGTTACAGACCCCCAAGACCCACTGTTGGAAAGGTAATCGCCTAACCTTTCCAACGGTTTAAGTCTTGGGAATCTGAAAAAAAAAATATTAATTTTTTTTTTAAAAACTCTCAAATCAACTTTGCACCTAGGTGGGAAAGTGCTTAGCACTCAAAGGGTTAAGGTAGCGCCAGCATGAGGGTGATTTTGAGATAACTTCATTTAGAGCTTCGCTAGAGATGTCCGCTAATTGAGTGTTACTGTGTAGGATTTGGGAAGTCTCAGTCAGGTAGCTGTGTGTAGCATAGGCACAAAGCGAAGAAGTGAACGAGGAGCGTGCATGCTCTTCACACAGAGAGGCCTGATGAAAATAACTAATTAGATGAAATAACATTTTAGTACTATTGGCAATCAAATAAACTAATTAAAATTCAAATTGTTCTAAAATATATTAGATAGAAAAACATAAAGCATTTCATTTATATATAGTTTTTAAATTATTATAATTACATTCTCTGTTAAAAAACTTACGGCCAGATTACGAGTTTTGCGTTATGAGGGGTGCGGTGCTAACGTGCAGTTTTTTCTCACCGCTCACTTACCTGCAGTACTGGTATTTCAGGTTTTTACAAACCCGGCGTTAAAAGGAAAGACGTGAGCGTACAGCAAAATTGAGCTCCAAACTACACTCCAATACCAGCGCTGCTTAAGTCAGCGGTGAGCTGGTTGTACATGCTTGTGCGCGATTTCCCCATAGACATCAATGGGGAGAGCCGGCTGAGAAAAAGTCTAACACCTGCCAAAAAGCAGCGTAAATCTCAGTAACGCAGCCCCATTGATTCCTATGGGGAAACAAAAACATAATTTATGCTTACCTGATAAATTTATTTCTCTTGTAGTGTATCCAGTCCACAGATCATCCATTACTTATGGAATATATTCTCCTTCCCAACAGGAAGCTGCAAGAGTCCACCCACAGCAAAGCTGCTATATAGCTCCTCCCCTAACTGCCATAATCAGTCATTCGACCGAAAACATGCAGAGAAAGGAAAAACCATAGGGTGCAGTGGTGACTGTAGTTCAAATGAAAAAAATTACCTGCCTTAAAGTGACAGGGCGGGCCGTGGACTGGATACACTACAAGAGAAATACATTTATCAGGTAAGCATAAATTATGTTTTCTCTTGTTAAGTGTATCCAGTCCACGGATCATCCATTACTTATGGAATACCAATACCAAAGCTAAAGTACACGGATGATGGGAGGGACAAGGCAGGTACTTAAACGGAAGTTACCACTGCCTGTAAAAAACCCTTTCTCCCAAAAATAGCCTCCGAAGAAGCAAGGTATCAAATTTGTTAAATTTGAAAAGTATGAAGCGCAGACCAAGACTACGTCTTGTAAATCTGTTCAACAGAAGCCACATTTAAAAAAGGCCCAAGTGAAAACCACAGCTCTAGTAGAATGAGCTGTAATCCCTTCAGGAGGCTGCTGTCCAGCAGTCTCATAAGCTAAATGAATTATGCTTTTTAACCAAAAAGACAGAGAGGCTGCTGAAGTCTTTTGACCTCTCCTCTGTCCAGAATAGACAACAAACAAGGTGAACGTTTGATGAAAACTGTAGTAGCTTGTAAGTAAAACTTTAAAGCACAAACCACGTCCAATATTGTGTAATAGACGTTCCTTCTTTGAGGAAGGATTAGGATACAAGCATGGAACAACTATCTCTTGAGTGATGTACTTGTTAGATACCACCTTAGGAAAAAACCCAGGTTGGTACGCAGGACTACCTTATCCGTACGAAGGACCAGATAAGGAGAATCACATTGTAACACAGATAACTTGGAGACTCTACGAGTCGAGGAATTAGCTACCCAAAAGGAACTTTCCAAGATAAAGATTGATATCTATGGAACAAAAAAGGTTCAAACGGAACTTCTTGAAGAACCTTAAGAATCAGGTTTAAGCTCCATGGCGGAGCAACAGTTTTAAACACAGGCTTGGATCTAACCAAAGCCTGACCAAATGCCTGAACGTCTAGAATACCTGCCAGACGCTTGTGCAAAAAAATAGACAGAGTAAAAATCTGTCCCCTTTTAAGGAATTAGCTGACAACCCTTTTCTCAAAAACATCTTGGAGAAAAGATAATATCCTGGGAATCCAGACTTTACTCCATGAGTAACCCTTGGATTCATAACAATCAGATATTTACACCATATCTATGTTCAATTTTCCTAGAGACAGGCTTTCATGTCTGTATTAAGGCATCAATGACTGACTCGGAGAAGCCATGCTTTGATAACATCAAGCGTTCAGTCTCCAGGCAGTCCATCTCAGATTGATTCTATTTAGATGGTTGAAAGGACCCTGAGGTAGAGGGACCTGTCTCAGAAGCAGAGACCGTGATGGAAAGGATGACATGTCCACCAGATCTGCATACCAGGTCCTGCATGGCTACGCAGGCGCTGTCAAAAACACCAAAGCCCTCTCCTGCTTGGTCTTGACCTCCGGAGGAAATCCCACTCCCCCGGAAGAAAAGTCTGACGACTTAGAAAATCCACCTCCCAGTTCTCAACACCTGGGATATGGATAGCTGATAGACAAGAGTGAGTCTCTGTCCAGTGAATTATTGTAAGACTTCTAACATCGCTAGGGAACTTCTGTTCCCCCTTGATGGCTGATGTAAGCCACAGTCGTGTATATTGTCCGACTGAGTATGATGTACCTCAGAGTTGCTAACTGAGGCCAAGTCTGAAGAGCATGGAATATCACTCCCAGTTCCAGAATATTTATTAGAAGGAGGGTCTCCTCCTAAGTCCACTATCCCTGAGCCTTCAGGGAGTTCCAGACTGCATCCCAACCTAAAAGGCTGGCATCTATTGTAACAATTGTCCCATCTGACCTGCGGAAGGTCATACCCTTGGACAGATGGACCCGACATAGTCACCAGAGAAGAGAATCTCTGGTCTCTTGGTCCAGGTTTAACAGGGGGACAAATCTGTGTAATCCCCGTTCCTCTGACTGAGCATGCATAGTTGCAGCGGTCTGAAATGTAGACGTGCAAACGGTACTATGTCCCTTGCCGCTACCATTAAGCCGATTTCATTCATGTACTGAGCCACCGAAGGGCGCGGATGGGATGAAAAAACACGGCAGAAATTTAGAAACTTTGACAACCTGGACTCCGTCAGGTAAATTTTCATTTCTACAGAATCTATCAGAGTCCCTAGGAGGGAAACCCTTGAGATTGGGGATAGAGAACTCTTTCCTTGTTCACTTTCCACCCATGTGATCTCAGAAATGCCAGTACTACGTCCGTATGAGACTGGGCAATTTGGATGTTTGACGCCTGTATCAGGATGTCGTCTAAATAAGGGGGCACTTCTATGCCATAAAGATTCTTGGGGCTGTAGATATCCCAAAGGAAAGAGCTACAAACTGGTAATGCCTGTCTAGAAAGGCAAACCTGAAAAACGATGGTGATCTTTATGCATCACAATGTGAGGATAAGCATCCTTCAAATCCATTGTAGTCCTCTATTGACTCTCCTGGATCATAGTTAAGATGGTACGAATAGTTTCCATCTTAAATGATGGAATTCTGAGGAATTTGTTTAAGATCTTTAGATCCAAAATAGGTCTGAAGGTTCCCTCTCCTTGGGAACCACAAACAGATTTGAGTAAAAACTCTGTCCCTGTTCCTCTCTTGGAACTGGATGGATCTCGTACACAATGTAAGAATGCCTCCTTCTTTATCTGGTTTGCAGATAATTGTGAAAGGCGAAATCTCCCCTTTTTTTGGGGGGGAATCTTTGAAATCCAGAAGATATCTCTGGGATATAAATTCCAATGCCTAGGGATCCTGGGCATCTCTTGCCCACGTCTGGGTGAAGAATGAAAGTCTGCCACCTATAGGATCCGTTACCGGATAGGGATCCGTTCCTTCATGCTGCCTTAGAGGCAGCAGCAGGCTCCTTGGCCTGCTTATCTTTGTTCCAGGTCCGATTGTCTCCAGACCGCCTTGGACTGAGCAAAAATTCCCTCTTGTTTTGCCTTAGAGGAAGAGGATGCCACACCTGCCCTGAAGTTTTTAAAAGGCACGAAAATTAGACTTTTTTTTTTTTTTTTTTTTTGGCCCTTGATTTGGACCTATCCTGAGGAAGGGCATGACCTTTTCCTCCAGTGATATAAGCAATAATCTCCTTCAAACCAGGCCCGAATAGGGTCTGCCCCTTGAAGGGAAGTTAAGTAGCTTATTTATTAAAGTCACGACAGCTGACCATGATATAAGCCATAGCGCTCTGCGCGCCAGTATAATAAAAAAAACAGAATTCTTAGCCGTTAGTCTAGTCAAATGAACAAGGCATCAGAAAACAAAGGAATTGGCTAGCATAAGCTTGTCAAATATATTCATCCAATGGAGTCGCTTAACTGTAAAGCCTCATCAAGAGACTCAACCCAGAACGCCGCAGCAGCAGTGACAGAAGCAATGTATGCAAGGGGCTGCAGGATAAAACCCTGTTGAATAAACATTTTTTATCCATTGGATCTAAAAAGCACAACTGTCCTCGTCAGAGGTAGTGGTACGCTTAGCTAGAGTAGAAACTCTTCTCTCCACCTTAGGAACTGTCTGCCAGAAGTCCCGTGTGGTGGTAACTATTAGAAAACATTCTTCTAAAAAATAGGAGGGGAAGAGAACGGCACACCTGGTCTATCCCATTCCTTATTAAAAAAAAAAAATGTAGTAAACCTCTTTAGGTATTGGAAAAACATCAGTACACACCGGCACTGCATATTATTTATCCAGTCTACACAATTTCTCTGGCCCTGCGATTGTACACATTCATTCAGAGCAGCCAAAGCCTCCCTGAGCAACAAGTGGAGGTTCTCAAGCATAAATTTTAAATGTAGAAATATCAGAATCAGATTAAATCATCTTCCCTGAGTCAAAAAAAAAAATCACCCACAGACTAAGCATATTGTGAGGTAGTATCATACATGGTTCTTAAAGCGTCTGTATGCTCTGTATCTACCCCCAGAGCTAACTGCTTTCCTTTAATTTCAGGTAGTCTGACTAATACTGCTGCCAGAATATTATTCACCACCTTTGCCATGTCTTGTAAAATAAACGCTATGGGCGCCCTTGATGTACTTGGCGCCATTTGAGCGTGAGTCCCTGAAGCGGGAGTCGAAGGGTCTGACACGTGGGGAGAGTTAGTCGGCATAACTTTCCCCTCAACAGAATCCCCTGGTAAAAGAAACGCTATGGGTGTCCTTGATGTACTTGGCGCCATTTGAGCGTGAGTCCCTAAAGCGGGAGTCAAAAGGTCTGACACGTGGGGAGAGTTAGTCGGCATAACTACCCCCACGACAGAATCCTCTGGTGATAATGTTTTTAAAGACAAAAAATGATCTTTATTGTTTAACATGAAATCAGTACATCTGGTACACATTCTAAGATGGGGTTCCACCATGGCTTTAAAACATAATGAACACAGAGCTTCCTCTATGTTAGACATGTTAGAACAGACTAATAATGAGACTAGTAAGCTTGGAAAACACTTTAAATCAAGTTAACAAGCAAATATATAAAACGTTACTGTGCCCTTAAGAGAAACAAATTTTGTCAAAATTTGAAAAACAGTGAAAAAAAAAAAAAAAAGGCAGTAAAACAAACGAAATTTTTACAGTACATGTAATAAGGTAACAGAGCATTGCACCCACTTGCAAATGGATGATTAACCCCTTAATGCAAAAAACAGATAAAAAAAAAAAAAACGACATAGACGTTTTTAAAAACAGACACAACAAACTGCCACAGCCAACAGTGGGAAGCTTCAGTTAACTGTTTCTATGCAAAATTTAAGCCAGCCATGTGGAAAAAACTTAGGCCCCAATAAGTTTTATCACCAAACATATGTTAAAAAACGATTAAACATGCCAGCAAACATTTTAAAACACATTTTTATAAGAGTATGTATCTCTATTAATAAGCCTGATACCAGTCGCTATCGCTGCAGTTAAGGCTTTACTTACATTACTTCGGTATCAGCAGTATTTTCTTAGTCAATTCCATTCCTAGAAAAATATTTTACTGCACATACCTTATCTGCAGGAAAACCTGCACGCCATTCCCCCTCTGAAGTACCTCACTCCTCAGAATGTGTGAGAACAGCAAATGGATCTTAGTTACGTCTGCTAAGATCATAGAAAAACGCAGGCAGATTCTTCTTCCAAATACTGCCTGAGATAAACAGCACACTCCGGTGCCATTTAAAAATAACAAACTTTTGATTGAAGAATAAACTAAGTAGAAAGCACCACAGACTCTCACGACCTCCTATCTATGTTGAGGCTTGCAAGAGAATGACTGATTATGGCAGTTAGGGGAGGAGCTATATAGCAGCTTTGCTGTGGGTGGACTCTTGCAGCTTCCTGTTGGGAAGGAGAATATATTCCATAAGTAATGGATGATCCGTGGACTGGATACACTTAACAAGAGAAATTTATGTTTACACCAAACACCCTAACATGAACCCCGAGTCTAAACACCCCTAATCTTACACTTATTAACCCCTAATCTGCCGCCCCAACATCGCCGACACCTACATTATATTTATTAACCCCTAATCTGTCGTTCCGGACATCGCCGCCACCTACATTATATTTATTAACCCCTAATCTGCTGCCCCCAACATCGCCGACACCTACATTATATTTATTAACCCCTAATCTCCCTCCCCCAATGTTGTCGCAACCGACCTACATTTATTAACCCCTAATCTACCGCCCCCAATGTCGCCACCACTATTCTAAATTTATTAACCCCTAAAACTAAGTCTAACCCTAGGTAGGTGGCGGTAATGTTGGGTGAATCAGATTAGGGGTTAATAAGTATAATGTAGGTTGCGGCGATGTTAGGGGCGGCAGATTAGGTGTTAATATTTAACTAGTGTTTGCGAGGCGGGAGTGCGGCGGTTTAGGGGTTAATATGTTTATTCTAGTGGCGATTTCCGGAGCGGCAGATTAGAGATTAAAATTTTTATTATAGTGTTTGCGATGTGGGTGGGGCTCGGTTTGGGGGTTAATAGGTAGTTTATGGGTGTTAGTGTACTTTTTAGCACTTTAGTTATGAGTTTTATGCTACAGCGTTGTAGTGTAAAACTCATAACTACTGACTTTAAAATGCGTTAGGAATCTTGGAGGTAGAGGGTGTACCGCTCACTTTTTGGCCTCCCAGGACAAACTCGTAATACCAGCGCTATGGAAGTCCCATAGAAAAAAGGGTTTACGAACTTTACGTAAGTCAGTTTGCGGTAAGGCCAAAAGAGTGTGCGGTGCCCCTGAACCTGCAAGACTCGTAATAGCAGCGGTAGTGAAAAAGCAGCATTAGGACCTGTTAACGCTGCTTTTTAATCTTATCGCAAAACTCGTAATCTAGCCGTTAATTTTTTATCAAACTTTTGATAGTTAGGGTTTATTTAGAATTTGTCTTAGTTTTGGTCTCAGTAAAATGTATTAAAATATTGAAAATTTGGAACAGATTAAATAACAATGTTCTATGTGAAATACAAGCTCATGTAATGAACTCTTTCCACCTTTAATGGGGTGTTGTCTCTCACCCCACTGATATCCAGGCTTGATGCAGCTTATCTGGTGGCTTAAGCAGGTGTCCCCTTTATCTCTTGCAGTTGCTTTCTCCATGTTGCTTTACGTTCCTCCGATAAGGTAAGTAATCCATGGTAATGAAAGAGGGAATATCATTCCTAGATTAAGTAAGCTCCCCTGCTAGAAACTCCAAAATATTCAAGGTCCAATGTACGAGAAACGTAGGGTAGTCAAGCTCCAAGTCTACAGACACATCCAAGTTAGGCGCCATATTGCACGATGCTCTACTTTTGTAATTTATTACAACATTGTTATTAATCTTATTTTAATTGTTTGTTGCTTAGTATCTCCTTGTACTAAAGCACATAAAGACATTTCTACTGTGATCAAAACTTTATTTAGTTACTGTCATAGATTTGCTGATTGTTTTGTATCTGATTTCTTAGCCTGATCAGGCCCACACCAGCTGGTGTAGTGATTCTGTGGCTCTTTTTCCTTTTTCAGAAAACTATGTTTTTTTTATTAAAGTTCTTACATTTTAGAATTTTATAATATACAAATAAGGTATCTGTAATTTAAAGGGACAGTAAACCTTAAAAATAATGTTATATAATTCTGCACATAGTGCAGAATTATATAACATTATTTAGGTGATATAGCCATAAACGCCTTTTTTTACAGTTTAATTAGCTAAAATACGGCGCTTTTACAGACCCGCTCTCTGCTCTCTGCTGAGCGGGTCTGTAATATTCAGTCAGCGCATCAGGCCAGCTGTATAGTCACAGCCCGGCCCGACCGCGCCATAAGACTAAGTGCAGCTCGCTCCTGTGACAGGAGCGAGCTGCACTTAGTGCTATGGCGCGATCGGGCCGGGCTGTGACTATACAGCTGGCCCGATGCGCTGACTGAATATTACAGACCCGCTCAGCAGAGAGCAGAGAGCGGGTCTGTAAAAGCACCGTATTTTAGCTAATTAAACTGTAAAAAAGGCGTTTATGGCTATATCACCTAAATAATGTTATATAATTCTGCACTATGTGCAGAATTATATAACATTATTTCTAAGGTTTACTGTCCCTTTAAATACAATATTCAAAAATAATTTACACACAGCTAGATTACGAGTTTTGAGTAATGAGTGAAAAAGCTTCATAACGCTGCTTTTTCACTACTGCTGCTATTACAAGTCTTGTAGGTATAGGTGTACCGCACACTTTTTTGGCCGTCACGCAACATAACTACCGCACCTTTCAAAAAGTCCTTTTTCAATGGGACTTCCATAGCGCCGGTATTACGAGTTTGCCTGTCCGGCCAAAAAGTGAGCGGTACAGCCTATAACTACAAGATCCGTACCGTCACCTGAAAGTCAGTAGTTATGAGTTTTACGTTACAAAGCTGTAGCATAAAACTCATAACTAAAGTGTTACAAAGTACACTAACACCCATAAACTACCTATTAACCCCTAAACCGAGGCCCTCCCGCATCACAAACACTAAAATAAAATTATTAACCCCTAATCTGTTGCTCCAGACATCGCCGCCACTATAATAAACATATTAACCCCTAAACTGCCATACTCCTGTATCGCAAACACTAGTTAAATAATATTAACCCCTAATCTGCTGCCCCCAATGTCTTCGCCACCTACATATACTTATTAACCACTAATCTGCTTCCCCAATGTCGCCGCCACTATACTAAAGTTATTAACCCCTAAACCTAAGTCTAACCCTAACACCCACTAACTTTAACCTAATTAAAATAATTCCAAATAAAAATTACAATTAATACCTAAATTATTCCTATTTAAAACTAAATAAATACTTACCTGTAAAATAAAACCTAAGCTAGCTACAATATAACTAATAGTTATATTGTATCTAGCTTATGTTTTATTTTTATTTCACAGCTAAGATTGTATTTATTTTAACTAGGCAGACTAGTTAGTAAATAGTTATTAACTATTTACTAGCTACCTAGTTAAAATAAATACAAATTTACCTGTAAAATAAAACCTAACCTGAGTTACACTAACACCTAACATTACAATAAAATTAAATAAATTAAATTAAAAAAATACATTTATCTAAATTGCAAAAAAAAGTGAAGTAGGGATGATCCAGGAAGCTATAGACCAGTTAGTCTGACATCAATAGTGGGGAAGATATTTGAAGGGATTATAAGGGATTATATTGATGAGCATATTCGTGTAAACAAGATTATGAGTTCTAATCAGCATGGTTTTATGAGAAATAGATCATGTCAAACTAATCTAATTAGATTCTATGAGGAAGTAAGTAAAAATATAGATAAAGGGGAATCAGTTGATGTGATATACTTAGATTTTGCAAAGGCGCTTGATACAGTGCCACATGAGAGATTAATGCACAAAATTAAGGGAGTGGGAATAGCTGAAAATGTTAGTTTGTGGATAAATAACTGGATAAAAGATAGGGAGCAACGAGTAGTAGTAAATGGATCATACTCAGATTGGACAAAGGTAATCAGTGGAGTACCCCAGGGATCAGTGCTGGGCCCTAATTCTTTTTAATATTTTTATAAATGACTTGGAGCTAGGATTAGGTGTTAATAATATTTAACTAGTGTTTGCGAGGCGGGAGTGCGGCGGTTTAAGGGTTAATATGTTTATTCTAGTGGCGGCGATGTCCGGAGCGGCAGATTAGAGGTCAAAATTTTTATTATAGTGTTTGCGATGCGGGAGGGTCTCGGTTTGGGGGTTAATAGGTAGTTTATAGGTGTTAGTGTACTTTTTAGCACTTTAGTTATGATTTTTATGCTACAGCTTTGTAGTGTAAAACTCATAACTACTGACTTTAAAATGCGTTAGGAATCTTGGAGGTAGAGGGTGTACCGCTCACTTTTTGGCCTCCCAGGAAAAAGTCGTAATACCAGCGCTATGGAAGTCCCATAGAAAAAAGGGTTTACAAACTTTACGTAAGTCAGTTTGCGGTAAGGCCAAAAGAGTGTGCGGTGCCCCTAAACCTGCAAGACTCGTAATAGCAGCGGTAGTGAAAAAGCAGCATTAGGACCTGTTAACACTGCTTTTTAATCTTATCGCAAAACTCGTAATCTAGCCGTTAATTTTTTAGCAAACTTTTGATGGTTAGGGTTTATTTAGAATTTGTCTTAGTTTTGGTCTCAGTAAAATGTATTAAAACATTGTAAATTTGGAACAGATTAAATAACAATGTTGTATGTGAAATACAAGCTCATGTAATGAACTCTTTCCACCTTTAATGGGGTGTTGTCTCTCACCCCACTGATATCCAGGCTTGATGCAGCTTATATGGTGGCTTAAGCAGGTGCCCCCTTTATCTCTTGCAGTTGCTTTCTCCATGTTGCTTTACGTTCCTCCGATAAGGTAAGTAATCCGTGGTAATGAAAGAGGGAATATCATTCCTAGATTAAATAAGCTCCCCTGCTAGAAACTCCAAAATATTCAAGGTCCAATGTACGAGAAACGTAGGGTAGTCAAGCTCCAAGTCTACAGACACATCCAAGTTAGGCGCCATATTGCACGATGCTCTACTTTTGTAATTTATTACAACATTGTTATTAACCTTATTTTAATTGTGTGTTGCTTAGTATCTCCTTGTACTAAAGCACATAAAGACATTTCTACTGTGATCAAAACTTTATTTAGTTACTGTCATAGATTTGCTGATTGTTTTGTATCTGATTTCTTAGCCTGGTCAGGCCCACACCAGGTGGTGTAGTGATTCTGTGGCTCTTTTTCCTTTTTTCAGAAAACTATGTTTTTTTTATTAAAGTTCTTACATTTTAGAATTTTATAATATACAAATAAGGTAACTGTAATTTAAATACAATATCCAAAAATAATTTACACACAGCTAGATTACGAGTTTTGCGTTATGAGTGAAAAAGCTTCATAACGCTGCTTTTTCCCTACTGCTGCTATTACAAGTCTTGTAGGTATAGGTGTACCGCACACTTTTTTGGCCGTCACGCAACGTAACTACCGCACCTTTCAAAAAGTCCTTTTTCAATGGGACTTCCATAGCGCCGGTATTACGAGTTTGCCTGTCCGGCCAAAAAGTGAGCGGTACAGCCTATAACTACAAGATCCTTACCGTCACCTGAAAGTCAGTAGTTATGAGTTATACGTTACAAAGCTGTAGCATAAAACTCATAACTAAAGTGTTACAAAGTACACTAACACCCATAAACTACCTATTAAACCCTAAACCGAGGCCCTCCCGCATCACAAACACTAAAATAAAATTATTAACCCCTAATCTGTTGCTCCAGACATCGCCGCCACTATAATAAACATATTAACCCTTAAACTGCCATACTCCTGTATCGCAAACACTAGTTAAATATTATTAACCCCTAATCTGCTGCCCCCAATGTCGTCGCCACCTATATACACTTATTAACCCCTAATCTGCTGCCCCCAATGTCACCGCCACTATACTAAAGTTATTAACCCCTAAACCTAACCCTAAGTCTAACCCTAACCCTAACACCCACTAACTTTAACCTAATTAAAATAATTCCAAATAAAAATTACAATTAATACCTAAATTATTCCTATTTAAAACTAAATACATACTTACCTGTAAAATAAAACCTAAGCTAGCTACAATATAACTAATAGTTATATTGTATCTAGCTTATGTTTTATT
Organism: Bombina bombina; assembly: GCF_027579735.1. NCBI lineage: Eukaryota > Metazoa > Chordata > Amphibia > Anura > Bombinatoridae > Bombina > Bombina bombina. The sequence goes on along the minus strand of NC_069501.1, from coordinate 561,501,722 downwards.
TTTATTTCACAGCTAAGATTGTATTTATTTTAACTAGGCAGACTAGTTAGTAAATAGTTATTAACTATTTACTAGCTACCTAGTTAAAATAAATACAAATTTACCTGTAAAATAAATCCTAACCTGAGTTACACTAACACCTAACATTACAATAAAATTAAATAAATTAAATTAAAAAAATACATTTATCTAAATTGCAAAAAAAAGTGAAGTAGGGATGATCCAGGAAGCTATAGACCAGTTAGTTTGATATCAATAGTGGGGAAGATATTTGAAGGGGTTATAAGGGATTATATTGATGAGCATATTCGTGTAAACAAGATTATGAGTTCTTTTTTTTTTTTTTTTTTTTTTTATTTATTTTAAATCCAGTACAGTGTACAATCACATGAATCAAACCTTTTATGCCACGCAGGGCAAGGTAAAGCATATTATAAAGCAAAAACATAACAAAACATGTGTGCTTTCTCAGCATTGATTAATCATCTCAACTAAGGTAATATTTGTGCACTGGACTGGGGTTTTTTTTCTGTTTTTATTACATCAAAAATAACAAAAAAGAAGAATAATCACAGGGCTGAACCAACCCCACAACCGAGCAAAGAAGAAGAGAAAAAAAGAAAGAAAGAAAGAAGAAGAGAAGAGAAAAAAAAAAAAAAAAAAAAACAAGAACAAAAAGGGGAAAAGGGAATCCTCTCACTGCGCCCCATTTGTCCTGACCATAATTGAAATTAAATTTCTGATCTATTGGATATCCATGAATGTGGAAAGAGATTTAATATAACCATTTCTGCAAAACTTACTGAGGATGTAAAGGGCGTTAAAATTTGCTTCTGTATAGGCCTAGGGTAGGAGTTAATAATGGGATACCACCCGAATAGGAACTTTTTAATTCTAGCTTCAGAGGCCTCCTGCAGATGATGTGATTCAAAAATGATTTGATCTTGAATAGCGTACAAGATCTCAGATAGTGCGGGCCCTTTTTTTGCTCTCCATTTTTTGAGAATACTCTGTCTGTGTAAGAAATCACTTGTTTATGTGACAATTCTTTACTTATCTTTAGTACTTTAGAAGTAGAACTGTGGTAATATGTTAATGTAACAAACTGGGAAATATGCTTGCTAGTAAGGAAGCATACAATCCTAATCTGTATTTATATTGCCTCAATAAGCTTCCAATATCAAAGAGTAATGAATACAGGAATGCTTTAGAGGCAGGACAAAGGATATATATTTCTCAAGACAGGAGCAGTAACTAGTTAAGGAAAATACCCTGATTAGTACTCATAGCATGTTTAATATGGCACACTGCAGGTGAGGAGTTAATATAACCATTTAGTAATGGTAGTGCTAGTAGCTTGCTGGCAGATTTATACAGTGTAACACATAGAGGAATGTCAATATTATGGCAAGCTTAAATATGGAAGTAGTGAGAGTAGCAGACTTAGAACACTACAAGTAAAAGCTTATACGGAACCTGATAACCTCATGTGTCGCTATACTTGTTGCAAGCTGAAGGCACTGTGAGTGCTTGAGATCCGGAAGGCTGTGTCAGAGCAGCTGGAAGTCTGTGCACGCTGTGAAGTTGGAACGCTGCCAGGCCTGAGCAGCGTGTGAGGAGTGAATGGCTTGCAGTGACGTCAGAGGAAGCCAGGTAGGAAGACAACAAGCAGCGCTTTTGCCAAGGTGTGCAAGTGAAGTAGTTTAAATGCAGCCGAGTACTTTCTTTCACCAGGATACAAGCTGGAGTTGTGAGTTAATCACTTCAATAAACCAGCAAAGAGTAATTAGACAGTGCAGGCTTTATAGGCAGGAGGAGACAATGTTAAGGTGGTATAGGCTTGATATGGCAAAGTATATATTAAGGTGGAATGTGTAAGATAGGACCATGACATACTCCCCCCCCAAGGAAACATCAAAGAGGTTTCAGGGAGAAGGACGATCCGGATGCCTCCGATGAAACAAAGAGACCAACCTATCTGCAGAGAGATTCGAAGCGGGTTCCCAAGAGTCCTCCGAAGAGTCGTACCCGGACCAATGAACCAGATACTGCAGTTCACCATGCCAACGTCTAGAGTCCAGAATGGCCTGGACCTCGTACTCAGGATCCGGGGTAGGAGAACCCAGGGAAGTGGCTGATAGAGGGGTAGAAGAGTAGCAAGGCTTGATGAGGGACACATGAAATGTCGGGTGAATGCGGTAAGTGGGAGGAAGCTGTAGAGTCACCGTAACCGGGTTTGGAAGAGCAATGATAGAAAAAGGACCAACAAAAAGTTTGTTAAACTTCTTGCAAGGAGTTGGAATCCTCAGATTCTTTGCCGATAACCAGACATTTTGTCCTACAGTGTAGGTAGGATGAGGGCGATGGCGTAGGTCATAGAACCTCTTTTGGGTGGCCTGTGCTTGCTTGATGTTATCCTGTATGGCGACGTAAGTCTGCTTGATGGAATTGACGAGATCATTCACCTGAGGACAAGGTGAGTGTGTCATAGGCAATGGATGAAATCGGGGATGGTAGCCTGAATTGATATAAAAGGGAGAAAACCCCGTAGAAGTATTGGTGGTATTATTATATGCAAACTCAGCATGTGGGAGGTACGTGGCCCAAGATTCTTGTTTGTGGGAACAGTAGCAACGTAAAAATTGCTCCAGCCACTGGTTGGTTCTCTCACACTGTCCATTGGTCTGTGGGTGGTACGATGTGGTCAAACACTGATGTATGTCTAGTGAGGTACAAAGATGTCTCCAAAATTTTGAGGTGAATTGTGAGCCTCTGTCGCTGAGTACTGTAGTGGGTATTCCATGTAAACGAATAATCTCTCTAAGAAATAACTGAGCTGATTTTTGTGCAGTGGGTAGAGTTTCGGTTGGAATGAAATGTGCCATCTTTGACATGAGATCCACAACAACAAAAATGACGGTGTAACCTTCAGATTTAGGCAAATCAACTACAAAGTCCATGGAGACAGAAGTCCACGGAAATTCGGGAATAGGGAGGTTCTGTAGTAAACCCAGAGGTGGTTGGTGTGAGGGCTTACAGGTTTGACAGGTAACGCAGAGTTTGATGTATTCTTTAACAGTGGTTCTCATAGAAGGCCACCAAAAATACCTCTGTAGAAGGTCAAGTGTCTTGTGTATACCCATATGACCTGCTAATAATGAATCATGGGCAATGGACACTGCCTGATCTCGCAGCGAGGGTGGAACATATAGCCTTGAATCCTTGTAGAGGATTCCAGCATTATCAGGGGTAAGCGTGTAAGCTGTCTTAGTAATGTCTTGTTGTTGATGTGTTTTTAGATCTGTGAGATCATTTGATAGAAGACCTACAAAAGAAGATTTTGGAATGATGGTGGATGGAAATTGAGTAGACTCAGGCTTTTTATCCCTTCTAGATAAAGCATCTGCCTTTCCATTCCGTATGCCAGGACGGTAGGCAATGTGGAAGGAGAAACGAGAGAAGTAGAGGCTCCAGCGGAGCTGTCGAGCAGAAAGAGTTCTGTTTGTCTGGAGATACTGTAGATTCTTATGATCAGTAAATATCACTATAGGTTGCTCCGTACCCTCCAATAAATGCCTCCATTGGTCAAAGGATGACTTAATAGCCAACAACTCCTTTTCACCAACTGGATAATTCAGCTCAGCTGGTGTCAGGAGCCTAGAGAAATAAGACACAGGATGTAATGAGTCCTTAGGAGTGGATCTCTGGGATAACACGGAGCCAATGGCATATTCTGATGCGTCAACCTCTAATACGAATTGACACTTTGTGTTTGGTAGATGGAGTATCGGAGAGGTGGTAAAGAGATGCTTTAATTGGTCAAAGGCGGTTTGAGCCTCAGGTGTCCAACAAAATGGAGTCTTTCCCTTAGTCAGATTTGTCAGGGGTTTTGTGATGGCAGCAAAGTTTTGAATAAAGCGTCTATAAAAATTTGCGAAGCCCAAGAACCTTTGAACTTCTTTCACAGAAGAGGGTATAGGCCATGATGATATGGCTGAAATTTTGTTATCCTCCATCTTTATCTGACCCTTACTGATGTGATAACCCAAGAAAGACACCTCTGTGACGTGAAATAAACATTTTTCTAATTTAACATAGAGTCTATGTGTTTGTAATCTAGACAACACAAGCCTGACATGTTGTATATGTTCTGTCAAAGAGGGTGAGTAAATAAGAATGTCGTCTAAGTAGACAATCAAAAACGTGTCAAGGACATCTCTAAAAATATCATTAATGAAGTTCTGGAATGTCGCCGGGGCATTGCACAGACCGAATGGCATAACCGTATACTCATAGAGACCATACCTAGTCCTAAATGCGGTCAGCCACTCGTCCCCGGCTCTTATTCTGACAAGGTTATAGGCACCCCTCAGATCTAGTTTAGTGAACACTGTGGCGCCACGTAACCTCTCAATCAGTTCTGGGATGAGAGGTAGTGGGTATCTGTTTTTTATTGTTATTTTGTTCAGCTCGCGATAATCTATTATCGGGCGTAAAGACCCATCTTTGTTCTTTACAAAAAACATAGCTGCTGCTGCAGGTGAGGTGGAGGGACGGATGAACCCTTTTTTTAAATTCTCAGTAATATAAGTTTTAAGGTGTTGTAACTCAGGTCTTGAGAGGGGATAAATATGACCATGAGGTATGGTTGCACCAGGCAGCAGATCTATGGGGCAATCGTAGGCCCTATGGGGAGGCAATACCTCTGCCTCTTTTTTATCGAAAACGTTTGAAAAATCAGAATATTCAACTGGTATGACAGGAGTGGATGTGATCAAAATATGTTTCCTAGGGAAGCAAGTGTTAGAACAGTAAGAGGAGGGGAAGGAGAGAGAAAGAGTGGACCAATGCAGAGTGGGTTGGTGTAAACGAAGCCAAGAGATTCCCAGTACAATAGGGTAAATAGGAGAGGATATGATATCGAAAGTAATTGTTTCAGTGTGACCAGAGGGAGTTGTGACTAACAAAGGGACAGTTTGATGTGACACCGGACCAGAAGCTAAATGTGACCCGTCAATGACTTTGAGAGGCAGTGGAATGCTTTTTAACTGAAAAGGAATTTTATTAGAATGAACCAAACGAACATCAATGAAATTGGTACAAGCGCCTGTATCAACGATGGCGTTACTGCTGATCCTGTGCTGATCCCACTGTAATTGTAAAGGTAAGGTAAAGTAAGTTGATGTAGCTGACTTTGTGTGAAGACAGTTACTATTTGATTTTGTCTTACCTCGCTTTTGCTTCAGAAGCAGGGGACAATCCTTAACCACATGCTGCGTACCAGCACAATACATACACAGATTGAGATTACGGCGTCTGGTCTTTTCTTGCATAGTGAGAGGTCCTCTCAGAAAGCTAATGTCCATAGGCTGGTCAGGGGGAGCAGTAGCAGTAGGCGGAGTCGGGAGCAAGCGGCGTGTGGGGTGGCTAGAACTACCTTTTTCCTGCCTTCGCTCTCGGAGCCTGCGATCTATAGTAGTTGTTAAAGTATAGAAATCCTCTAGGCGATCTGGTATGCCAGTTCTGGAGAGTTCGTCCTTTACTTCCTCTGACAACCCCATTCGATACTGATTCTTGAGAGAGACCTCATTCCAGAGTGAATCTCTGGCCCAAATCTTGAAACGAGTAATATACTCCTCCACTGGAGCTTTTAACTGTTTGAGTCCTCTGAGTTTAGTCTCAGCAGTAATCTGACGATAAGGATCATCATAAAGGTTGGATAAAGCCTTTAAGAAGGCATCAAAAGAATTCAGAATTGGGTCCTGAGACTCATAAAATGAGTCAGCCCAGGCCCGAGGTTCCCCTCGCAGGTATGAGAGAACAGTTAATACTTTGGATCTGTCTGTAGGATAAGTTCTCGGTTTTAAATCGAATAACAACAGGCAGGCGTTTCTGAACTGGCGAAAAGTGGATCTATCACCAGTAAATTTCTCAGGGTAAGAAACCTGGGGCTCAGCCTGGTGGTCATTTCCAGCATTCCTATTGGCCAACACTTCTCTAAGACAGGCTTTGAGACTTTGGTTTTCCACCTGTATATCTCTAAATGCCTGAGTTAAGTTGTCCAGGCGCTGGTTTAAATTATGTAGCTGGGGGGCCACATCTGATGGCTCCATAGTTACAAATTTTTTTTTTTTTTTTAATTTTTTTTTTAGGGCTGGTTTATTATGTAAGAAATCACTTGTTTATGTGACAATTATTTACTTATCTTTAGTACTTTAGAAGTAGAACTGTGGTAATATGTTAATGTAACAAACTGGGAAATATGCTTGCTAGTAAAGAAGCATACAATCCTAATCTGTATTTATATTGCCTCAATAAGCTTCCAATATCAAAGAGTAATGAATACAGGAATGCTTTAGAGGCAGGACAAAGGATATATATTTCTCAAGACAGGAGCAGTAACTAGTTAAGGAAAATACCCTGATTAGTACTCATAGCATGTTTAATATGGCACACTGCAGGTGAGGAGTTAATATAACCATTTAGTAATGGTAGTGCTAGTAGCTTGCTGGCAGATTTATACAGTGTAACACATAGAGGAATGTCAAAATTATGGCAAGCTTAAATATGGAAGTAGTGAGAGTAGCAGACTTAGAACACTACAAGTAAAAGCTTATACGGAACCTGATAACCTCATGTGTCGCTATACTTGTTGCAAGCTGAAGGCACTGTGAGTGCTTGAGATCCGGAAGGCTGTGTCAGAGCAGCTGGAAGTCTGTGCACGCTGTGAAGTTGGAACGCTGCCAGGCCTGAGCAGCGTGTGAGGAGTGAATGGCTTGCAGTGACGTCAGAGGAAGCCAGGTAGGAAGACAACAAGCAGCGCTTTTGCCAAGGTGTGCAAGTGAAGTAGTTTAAATGCAGCCGAGTACTTTCTTTCACCAGGATACAAGCTGGAGTTGTGAGTTAATCACTTCAATAAACCAGCAAAGAGTAATTAGACAGTGCAGGCTTTATAGGCAGGAGGAGACAATGTTAAGGTGGTATAGGCTTGATATGGCAAAGTATATATTAAGGTGGAATGTGTAAGATAGGACCATGACAGTCTGACAGCTAATATTGAAGTGTTTAAGGAACGAGTCCAATGCCTGTCAAGAGTGCTCGATGGCTCAACCAGTAGGATAATATCCCGGAACGTGAGGGAAACAGTCACACCATGTATATTATTAAACCAATACAAGACTTTCAGCCAAAGCTGATTTATCTTAGGACAAGTTCAGAACATATGTAATAAGTCCGCTTCCTTATATGAACACCTAGAGCACTGAGCTGATCTAGATGGATAGAATCGTGCCAGTTTAACTGGATGAAGATAAAAGTTATTTATTAATTTCATGTGCGATTCTTTCCAAGTTGAGGGGACTTTACAATCTTCTAGAGATTGAAAACTTTGTATAATTCTCTCGGGCTCTATATCTCTGATTGACCTACTCCAGTGATCACTGATCTTGCTAAGGAGGCCTTGCGATTGTTTGGAAAGCATAATATCATAAATTAGTGAAATCGAGGTGGCACCAGCCACCACCTTCTGTATTAAGACTCTGATGTCGGACCATGCATCTGAAAGGGGGAACCTCCAAACCTGAGACCCAATAAAGTGGCGTATCTGAAAGAACGCAAAAAGATCTGATCTAGGTAATTGATAAAGGGAAAACAAAGTTTCCCCTTCTAATACTACCTGATCTATGCCAATTAATTGAAGGATATTATTTAACCCTTTTTCAGCCCATTTTTTAAAGGTTCTCTGGCGTAAGCCAGGGGGAAAAAGTGGGTTACCCCTAATTGGGAGAAATTCTGAAATTGAAGAATCTATTTCCAAAGATTTACAAAACTTATGCCACGCCAGAACTATATTTTTAATAGTAATTAATGAGGATTAACATTAGAAGGTAATTGACATGGTTTACAGTGTAGAATCGCAGATAATGCGAAAGGGTAAGTCAGCAAGGATTCCTGTACCGAAGAGGAGAATGTATCTGTTTTTGCCAGCCAGTCAATAGCAATTTTTACCATCGCTGCAATATTATAAAGATTAATATCAGGTAGTGATAGGCCGCCAGCCCGTGATTTCTGCATTAGCCTGACTAAAGCAATGCGTGCTTTTTTATTTTGCCAGATAAATTTAGAAATAGATCCATATAGACTACTACGATCCCTATTTGTTATAAAACGGGGTAAGTTTTGTATCGGATAAAGAAGACGTGGAAATATGATGGTTTTAATCAAGTTTACTCTCGCAGTGAGAGATATCGGAAAAGAAGTCCATAGTTTCAGATCTTGTTTGATTTTTTGAAATAATGAGAAATAATTATCTGTGTACCAGTGTTTCTGATTTTTATGCAGCATTAGACCCAAATATTTAATTGAATCTACCACTTTAAACGGGTTACCGGGATAACTTGTAGCTACATTCCCAATATACATTAATTCACTTTTTTCTGTATTTACTTTATATCCTGAAAATGTGCTAAACTCCTCTAGTATCTGTCTCAAGATTGGGATAGATTGTTGAGTATTTTCTAAGAACACAAGAATATCATCAGCATATAGTAATGTAATTAGGCGTAGAGAACCCACTGAAATCCCTGCTAAACTATTTCTTAATCTTATCGCTAATGGTTCTAAAGCTACATTAAACAGCAAGGGAGACAATGGACATCCCTGCCTTGTACCTCGCTGTAAGGTTATTTTGGGCGAGATCATTCCGTTTACCAGTAAAAATGAGATTGGCTTCGCATAGATTTTATAGATAAATTGCAGAAAGTTGTCCTGTATTCCAAATTGTCTGAGTGAATTAAAAAGGTGATCCCATACAATGGCATCGAATGCTTTGACAGCGTCCAAAGTGAGAACTGCCATGTCTTTGCAGATATCTGAACTGGGTTTTTGCTCTCCATTCCATGCATAATCTATCAGCGTAGTTAACTTACGGATGTTTTTAGAGGCATTTCGCTTAACCATGAAACCAGTCTGATCTAAGTGGATAAGATTCTGTATAGCAAGAGAAAGTCTATTGGCTAGAATTGAGGCTAAGATCTTATAGTCACAATTTAAAACTGATATGGGCCTATACGATCCTGGATCCTCTGGATCCTTGCCCTTTTTCAATATCAGTGTGACGTTAGCCATTGAAAAATAAGATGATATAGGAATATCTAGGGTATAATATTCATTAAAGAGTTTCTCTAGCACTGGTACCAGATCATCTTTAAGACATTTATAGTATTCCGCCGGTAATCCGTCTGGACCAGGAGCTTTATTAAATTTCAGATTATCAATGGCCTTACTAATTTCTAGACTAGTTATATTATCATTTAACATTGTTAATTCTTCCACCTGCATCCTGGGTACCTTATGAGATTATGAGTTCTAATCAGCATGGTTTTATGAGAAATAGATCATGTCAAACTAATCTAATTAGATTCTATGAGGAAGTAAGTAAAAATATAGATAAAGGGGAATCAGTTGATGTGATATACTTAGATTTTGCAGCAAAGGAGTTTGATACAGTGCCACATGAGGGATTAATGCACAAAATTAAGGGACTGGGAATAGCTGAAAATGTTAGTTTGTGGATAAATAACTGGATAAAAGATAGGGAGCAACGAGTAGCAGTAAATGGATCATACTCAGATTGGACAAAGGTAATCAGTGGAGTACCCCAGGGATCAGTGCTGGGCCCTAATTCTTTTTAATATTTTTATAAATGACTTGGAGCTAGGATTAAATAGCGACATCTCTATTTTTGCAGATGATACTAAGTTAAGTAAGATCATTAGGTCAGAGCAGGATGAACTTTTGTTACAAAGGGACCTGCAAAGGGACCTGCAAAGTATGGGCAGGTAAATGGAAAATGAGATTTAATACAGGAAAATGCAAGGTTCTACATTTTGGAAGTAAAAATAAGCAGGCAACGTATTATTTAAATGGGACAAGACTTAGCCAAACACAGGAGGAAAGGGATTTGGGGGTAGTAATAGATAACAAGCTAAAGATGGGTGCACAATGCAGGGCAGCCGCTTCAAAGGCTAATAAGATACTAGCATGTATTAAAAGAGGCATTGACTCAAGTGAGGAAAGCATAATTCTGTCACCTTGAGTATGGAGTGCAGTTCTGGGTACCAATTGCAAAAAAATATACTGCAGAACTAGAAAAAGTTTAGAGAAGGGCCACAAAGCTAATAAGGGGATTGGAGAATTTAACCTATGAGGAGAGGCTAGCCAAACTGCGTCTGTTTTCTTTAGAAAAAAGGCGCTTAAGAGGTGACATGATTACTTTATATAAATATATTCAAGGCCCATATACAGAGATGGCAGAAGTTCTGTTTATTCCAAGAAAATTGTTTGTGACCAGAGATCACAATTTAAGGTTGGCGGAAAGGAGATTTAATCTCCTGCAACGGAAACGTTTTTTCACTGTAAGAGCAATAAAATTGTGGAACTCATTACCAAAGGAGGTAGTGAATGCCAAAACCCTAGATACATTTAAAAATTGTTTGGATACATTTCTGTCTATAAACAAAATTCATGGATATGATTGCTAATATTAAATGGGTCACCTTTTAGTGGGATTATTTAAGTTTAACTGGAGCTTTTTGTATATATTTTAGATTTGTATAGGTTGAACTCGATGGACTTCGGTCTTTTTTCAACCTCATCTACTATGTTACTATTTTACTATGTTACTAAATTACACAAAATATGAATTACTCCTAATCTAATAGCCCTATCAAAATAAAAAAGCCCCCCAAAATAATAAAACCCCTAACCTACACTAAACTGCCAATAGCCCTTAAAAGGGCCTTTTTCGGGGCACTGCCCCAAAGAAATTAGCTCTTTTACCTGTAAAAAAAAAAATACAAACAACCCCCAACAGTAAAATCCACCACCCACACAACCAACCCCCCAAATAAAATCCTATCTAAATAAACCTAAGATGTAAAAAAATCAATATCAATTGTAGTCGTTGAAGAAAGCGCTGCCATCCTAACTAGCCCCACAGTCTTACTCACATAAAGGTGTCTAATTGGTAGTTGCTTTGACTTCGATATACACTTGATGCTACTTAATCCTACTGTATTAGATGAATATTAAATATGGGACTCAGTGCAAACTACCACTAGTAGTGGTCACAATAGATTCATAACAGATGATAGTGGGGTTACTGTGAAAAATGGACCAGTAACGCTACACACTAGGTACAATTAGACCTCAGCGGAAAAACTTAGGATGGCTCGACTAAATTTATATAACAAGGTGATATAAACCATAATATGTTCCATAGGAGTCACTGTTACTGTGAAATATATACCAACATACATTACTGTGAAATATATACCAGTAATGCTACACACTAGGTATAGTTAGACTAGAGTGGAAAAAAATATCAAGGACAGCTCGACTAGATAATAACCAACAACAGACAGGTAGTGCTCAGAGACCAACTCCCACCAGCAGAATGAATTGCCGTTTCTATTGAGCCGCCTTCACGCTGACTCAATCCACAGAAACACGCTTACTACTCACACAGTCCAATACAGATGACGTCATCATCCGGTGCCAATCCAAAGCGCTCCATCAAATGCCTCCCAGAAATACAAAGAACAACAAAGCAGAAAGGCACCTGGTCTCCAGACAATCACAGGACTCTCATATCAGGTAAAAGCAGAAACATTTATTCTGCATTAATTCGGCATCAATAAGACGATATAAACATGACAGGAAAAGGTCAAACATGTTTCGTATACAGAATACTGAACTTCTTCAATGACCGCTAATTACTTAATGGCTAAACAGCTCTGATATATACCTGTACATCTCCTCTCCTATTAAACAGCCAATCATAGCTTCAAAACACTAATTGAATGTTCACCAATCTTAACATATGTCTTAGAGTGAGATACAAGGAATCAGCAAAGTATGCAAGAGTTATATACAAAGGGGAAGGCATGTGATAAATACATAAAAAAAAAACATATTCATGCATAGTACAAAGTGGTAATTAAATGAAACATAGAGCTAATATGATATGAAGATACAATATTGACAGAATAGTATCAACACATAGTATCAATTTATTTTATAAATAAATAAACAAAAAAATGAAAATAAAGGTAACCCCTATCATAAGTAATTCTGATTTGTATTATTTCAGTCTACTTAACAAATAACTTAACATCCCACTCAGAGCTAAGACTTCTCGGCACTCTAGTGTCCAATTGGAAAATCCAAAAGACTTCCCTCTACCTGAGAATTTATTCTCTATTTCCCCCTCTGGGGTGTCTAGGGATTGCTTGGATACACTGGAATGCCAAGAGGGAAACAACTGAGTTGTGTTCTTTCTTAAAATGTAGCGATACAGGGGTAGTTAACTCAGGGTCTTCAATTGACCTGAGATGCTCCAAAAATCGATCTTTCAGGGGGCGGGTAGTGAGCCCTATATACTGTTTATTGCACCCCCTGCAGGTCAAAAGACATATTACAAAAGAAGAATTGCATGTAGAATATTGTCTAATCTGATATGTTTTACCTGTGACTTGAGAGGTAAATTGAGAGCAAAACATTGCAAATGAACAGGATTTGCATCTACTGCTATTACACTTGAACAATCCTGGCTTTAACGAAAGCCAATTCTTTTTCTTGTTTATAGGTAACATAGAAGGTGACAACATGTTACCCAGGGTTTGGCTTTACGTTAGATAAAGCTACACCCCTCATGCACTAATTCCCTAAGTCCATCATTCACCTCTAAAATAGGCAAACAATAATGTTTTATATTACAAATTTTGCGATAAACATTGCTGTAGGTGGTGATGAATTTATTTTTGTGCTCATAGGAACTAGGCTCCCTTCTTTGGAGAAACAGAGATCCCCTTTCCAGAACATCCACTTGGTTTTTAGTTGCTCTTGTTATAACCCCTTTCTAGAAAACGGTTAGTTAATTCTTTAGCATGTAATTCATATTTCTCTGAGTCAGTACAGTTGCGTTTGACTCTCATGTACTGGCTCTCCGGTATAGAAACAACAGTATGCCTGGGGTGACAAGAATTGGCATTAACTAACATAAGTAAACTTTAAATTCAGGTCATTGTCCCGTAAAAATGCTACAAAGGTAGCAATAATCTCCTCAGGACCCTTCCAAATAAATAGGTCATCTATATAGCGACCGAAATACATAATGTGTTCTCTGAAGGGGTTAGTATCTCCAAAGACGCGGAACAGCTCCCACTAACCAAAGTATAGGTTGGCGAAAGAGGGGGCAAACTATATAATATACAACAACGGTATTTAAACCACAATAAGCCCCGTATAAGTAATGGTTATCAACTACTCTGAGACTCCTAAATAGTGACTTCAAACATCTTTTTGGGGCAATAGAAAACTAGAATTATACCCGATGCTCAGTTAACCACATATCTAATTCTCTTGCGATCTAACAAGATCACTTTATTATGCTAGAATGGGCATTATTGTTATTTTAAGAGGATTGTTAATGTCTCTTATTATTATGAACACAAGTTAAAGCACAACATATTTCCTTCCATCTTGCCCAGCACGAACTCAACACCAGTCTATTAGAGATATAACTGTGTATTTATAAACACAGAGTAATGATTACTTTGTAGCAATATACTAATATTAATCATGAGATTGTACCACCTGTAGTAATAACAGTGGTTTCAATTAATATACCAGATATTGACCACTATATTACTAGTAACACTCCTGTTTAATAAAGATACATCGCAGTTTGAGAGGTTACCTATATTCTTTATGATTCCAATGCATTACTAAGTGCAAGGCTAGTTGAGCCTGAATATTTCCAGCTGAGGTCTTGACTACTCTCTACCGTTATACCATTTAGATATTGACACAGGGCAGATCCCTGTACCATTTACACATTTATGACCACTAGCTTGTAATTACATTTGCCTGTACAGCAATATATGTTCCTGTTTTTTATCAGGTTATTACTCAAAGTCAAGATGTATATACTATCAGGAATTGTACACACTTGATCCTCTTTTGTTGTTTGTATACGTCTTCACACACAGGGTCCCATATTTTAACTAATTTTAATAAAAGCTATGTTTTACCTAATTTTGATCTCTCTCAACAAAGTCTAGGCACAGAGTGCTACTTGGTGCAGTCTTTTTGTGTGGGTTTCTTTTCTCCCAAAATTTACACACACTAATTAAGGCTTGTATGTGCAATACACATTGCAATCACTAGTATATATATTGTATAAACAATCCCATACTTAAAGGGACACTGAACCCAATTTTTTTTTCATGGTTCAGATAGAGCATGACATTTTAAGCAACTTTCTAATTTACTCCTATTATCAATTTTTCTTCGTTCTCTTGCTATCTTTATTTAAAAAGCAGGAATGTATGAATCTTAGCAGCCAGCCCATTTTAGGTTCAGCACCATGGATAGCACTTGCTTATTGGAGGCTTACATTTACCCACCAATAAGCAAGTATAACTCAGGTTCTCAACCAAAAATGGGCTAGCTCCTATGCATCACATTCCTGCTTTTTAAATAAAGATAGCAAGAAAACAAAGAAAAGTTGATAATAGGAGTAAATTAGAAAGTTGCTTAAAATTGCATGCTCTATCTGAATTAAAAAAAACTAAATTTATGCTTACCTGATAAATTACTTTCTTTTACGATATGACAAGTCCACGGATTTCATCCTTACTTGTGGGATATAAACCTCCTGCCAACAGGAAGTGGCAAAGAGCACCACAGCAGAGCTGTATATATAGCCCCTCCCCTTCCCCTCCACCCTCAGTCATTCGGCCGAAGGTATAGGAAGAGAAAAAGGAAAGGCTAAAAGGTGCAGAGGTGACTGAAGTTTACAAAAAATTTAAAGAAAAACTGTCTTAAAAAGAACAGGGTGGGCCGTGGACTCATCATATCGTAAAAGAAAGTAATTTATCAGGTAAGCATAAATTTAGTTTTCTTTTACAAAGATATGACGAGTCCACAGATTTCATCCTTACTTGTGGGAAACCAATACCAAAGCAATAGGACACGGATGAAAGGGAGGGACAAGACAGGAACCTAAACGGAAGGCACCACTGCTTGAAGAACCTTTCTCCCAAAGATAGCTTCAGAAGAAGCAAAAGTATCAAATTTGGAAAATTTGGAAAAAGTTTGAAGGGACGACCAAGTCGCAGCCTTACAAATCTGTTCAACAGATGCATTGTTTTTAAAAGTCCATGTGGAAGCCACAGCCCTAGTAGAATGAGCCGTAATTCTTTCAGGAGGCTGCTGTCCAGCAGTCTTATATGCCAGGCGGATGATACTTCTCAGCCAAAAAGAAAGAGAGGTAGCCGTAGCTTTCTGACCCCTACGCCTTCTGGAATAAACAATGAATAATGAAGATGATTGACGGAAATCCTTAGTTGCCTGTAAATAAAACTTTAAGGCACGAACCACGTCCAAGTTATGTAACATATGCTCCTTCTTAGAAGAAGGAATAGGACACAAGGAAGGAACAACAATTTCCTGATTAATATTCTTATTCAAACAACCTTAGGAAGAAAACCAGGTTTGGTACGTAAAACCACCTTATCAGAATGAAATATGAGATAAGGCAAATCACACTGTAACGCTGAAAGCTCAGAAACTCTTCGAGCAGAAGAAATAGCAACCAAAAACAAAACTTTCCAAGATAACAGTTTAATATCTATGGAATGCATAGGTTCAAGCGGAACCCCTTGAAGAACTCGAAGAACTAAATTCAAACTCCAGGGAGGAGTAATAGGTCTAAATACAGGCTTAATCCTAGATAGAGCCTGACAAAAAGACTGAACATCTGATACATTTGCCAAACATTTGTGAAACAGAATTGACAAAGCTGAAATTTGTCCCTTTAAGGAACTCGCTGATAACCCTTTCTCCAATCCTTCTTGGAGAAAAGACAGAATCCTAGGAATCCTTACCTTACTCCATGAGTAACTCTTGGATTCACACCAATAAAGATATTTACACCATATCTTATGATAGATTTTTCTAGTGACAGGCTTTCTAGCCTGTATCAAAGTATTGATAACTGAATCAGAGAATCCTCGCTTAGATAAAATCAAGTGTTCAATCTCCACGCAGTCAGCTGCAGAGAAATTAGATTTGGATGTTGGAAAGGACCTTGAATGAGAAGGTCCTGTCTCAATGGAAGTTTCCACGGTGGCAGAGAGGACATGTCCACTAGATCTGCATACCAAGTCCTGCGTGGCCATGCAGGCGCTATCAGGATCACTGAAACTCTCTCCTGTTTGATTCGAGCAATCACGCGTGGGAGGAGAAGAAACTGCGGAAACACATAAGCTAGGCTGAACAACCAAGGCACTGCCAAGGCATCTATCAGTTCGGCCTGAGGATCCCTTGACCAGGATCCGTATCTTGGAAGCTTGGCATTCTGTCGGGATGCCATCAAATCCAATTCCGGTCTGCCCCATCTGAGAATCAATGAGGCAAATACCTGCGGGTGAAGTTCCCACTCCCCCGTATGAAAAGTCTGTCGACTTAGAAACTCTGCTTCCCAGTTTTCTACTCCTGGGATGTAGATCGCTGACAGATGACAAGAGTGGGCCTCCGCCCAACTGATTATCTTGGATACCTCTATCATCGCTAAGGAACGTCTTGTTCCCCCTTGATGATTGACATATGCCACAGTCGTGATGTTGTCCGACTGGAATCTGATGAATTTGGCCGAAGCCAACTGAGGCCATGCCTGAAGCGCATTGAATATTGCTCTCAGTTCCAGAATATTGATTGGAAGAAGAGACTCCACTTGAGTCCAAACACCCTGAGCCTTCAGGGATTTCTAAACTGCACCCCAGCCCAGAAGGCTGGCATCTGTTGTCACTATTACCCACGAAGGTCTGCGGAAACAAGTCCCTTGGGACAGATGATCCGGCGACAACCACCAAAGAAGAGAGTTTCTGGTCTCTTGATCCAGATTTATCTGAGGAGATAAATCCGCATAATCCCCATTCCACTGTCCGAGCATGCACAGTTGCAGTGGACTGAGATGAAAACGAGCAAACGGAACAATGTCCATTGCCGCTACCATTAATCCAATTACTTCCATATACTGAGCCACTGATGGCCGAGGAATGGACTGAAGTGCTCGGCAAGTATTTAGAATCTTTGATTTTCTGACCTCCGTCAGAAATATTTTCATGGCTACCGAGTCTATCAGAGTTCCCAAGAAAGGAACCCTTGTCTGTGGGACAAGTGAACTCTTCTCTATGTTCACCTTCCAGCCGTGAGTTCTCAGAAAAGACAACACTGTGTCCGTGTGAGATCAGATGATATGTTGACGCCTGAATCAGAATGTTGTCCAGATAAGGTGCCACCGCTATTCCTCGCGGTCTGAGAACCGCCAAAAGAGACCCTAGAACCTTTGTGAAGATTCTGGGTGCTGTGGCCAATCCGAAGGGAAGAGCCACAAATTGATAATGTTTGTCCAGAAAGGCAAACCTTAGAAACTGATGATGATCCTTGTGGATAGGAATATGAAGGTAAGCATCCTTCAAGTCCATGGTAGTCATATATTGACCCTCCTGGATCATTGGTAAAATTGTTCGTATTGTCTCCATCTTAAATGATGGAACTCTTAGAAATTTGTTTAGACACTTGAGATCTAAAATGGGTCTGAACCTTCCCTCCTTTTTGGGAACCACAAATAGGTTTGAGTAAAACCCCTGTCCCTGTTCCAATTTTGGAACTGGACAAATTACTCCCATAGTAGAAAGATCTTTTACACAGTGTAAGAACGCCTCTCTTTTTATCTGGTTTGCAGATAACTTTGAAAGATGAAATCTCCCTCTTGGGAGAAAGTCCTTGAATTCCAATAGATAACCGTGGGTCACTATTTCTAGTGCCCAGGGATCCTGAACATCTCTTGCCCAAGCCTGAGCAAAGAAAGAGAGTCTGCCCCCTACTAGATCCAGTCCCGGATCGGGGGCCGCCCCTTCATGCTGTCCTAGGAGCAGGAGCGGGATTTTTGGATTGTTTACCATTATTCCAGTTCTGATTAGGTCTCCAGACTGACTTAGATTGGGTAAAATTCCCTTCCTGCTTTGAGGAAGAAGAAGAAGCAGGGGGTCCTCCTTTAAAGTTCCGAAAGGAACGAAAATTATTCTGTTTACCCCTCATTTTAACCGAATTATCCTGAGGTAGGGCATGGCCTTTACCTCCTGTAATATCAGAAATGATTTCTTTTAATTCTGGCCTGAAAAGGGTCTTACCTTTAAAGGGAATAGCTAAAAGCTTATGTTTTGATGACGCATTAGCAGACCAAGATTTGAGCCACAATGCTCTACGTGCTAAAATAGCAAATCCTGCACTTTTTGCCGCTAATTTAGCAATTTGAAAATCGGCATCAGTAATAAAAGAATTAGCTAGCTTGAGAGCCTTAATTCTATCTAAGATGTAATCTAATGGAGTCTCAACCTTAAGAGACTCTTCTAGAGCCTCAAACCAAAAAGAAACCCCTGATTAACAAATAATTTCTTTAGTAGAGCCTCTAATTTCTTATCCATAGGGTCTTTGAAAGCACAACTATCCTCAATGGGTATAGTAGTACGCTTAGCTAGGGAAGATATAGCTCCCTCTACCTTAGGAACCGTTTTCCATGAGTCCTGAATGGTATCTGATATGGGAAACATTTTCTTAAAATTAAGAGGGGGAGAAAATGGTATACCTGGTCTATCCCATTCCTTTCTAATAATTTCCGAAATTCTCTTAGGAACTGGAAAAAATATCAGTGTAAGTAGGTACTTCCAAATATTTATCCATTTTACACAATTTCTCTGGAGGAATCACAATAGGGTCACAATCATCTAGAGTCGCTAAAACCTCCCTAAGTAACAAGCGGAGGTGTTCAAGCTTAAATTTAAATGACAAGGCATCCGAATCTGTCTGAGGTAAAACATTCCCTGAATCAGAAATTTCACCCTCAGACAGTAATTCCCTGATCCCCAACTCAGAGCACTGTGAGGGAACATCGGAAATAGCTAATAAAGCATCAGAGGATTCAGTATTTACATTAATACCTGACCTACTGCGTTTACCCTGCAACACTGGTAATTTAGACAATACTTCTGTAAGGGTAGTTGACATAACTGCAGCCATCTCCTGCAGAGTAAAGGAATTAGACGCACTAGAAGTACTAGGCGTCGCTTGTGTGGGCGTTTAAAGGTTGTGACACTTGGGGAGAATTGGATGGCATATCCTGATTCTCTTCAGACTGAGAATCATCCTTAGGCACACTTACTTTATTTAAAATGTTTACATTGTAAAGCCCTTTCAGTACAAATGTTACACAATGTAAGAGGGGATTGCACAATAGCTTCTAAACACATAGATCAATGAGAAACCTCAATGTCAGACATGTTGAACAGACTAGTAATACCACAAAAGTCATTTAAACACTTATTTATAGCATAAAATAAACATTAGAAAAAACGTGTACTGTGCCTTTAAGAAAAGAAAAAGTGAACAATTTTTCCAAAATGCACAAAAAACGTTAAATTATTCCCAAATTTAACTTACACATCGTTGGTTAATCCAAAAGTTACTGCACCCAGAAGCAAAGGCAGAAATAAGGCTTTAGAAGTACTAACATCTAATCAAAAGATAGATAAAAATACCCTCTACACCGCCTACCTTCCCCCAGAGTACTTCGAATCAAATTCCCAACCCTTCAGACCAGCTACACAGTCCAGGAGCCACCGAGTCACTGTTTGCTGCTGCTAAGCCTGAAGAAAATGCACCAAAATAGGCTCCGCCCCTTAAGGTCAAAAGTTGGAGTAGGCCCAAACAACACCGCATGGGAATGCAGTTTTGCACTAAAGTAGAAATACACACACAATACAACCCTCAAGCATAAAACCAATAAGTTTTAAGTGCCAAAAATAAAAAACATAAAACATTGTTTTTAACATTGTCTCCCATGTCACATAATGCCCAAATATCAACTAATGATAAATATAGGGACTCCAGTAACACCCCTCTTATTAAATTAGGTTTTACTGCTTACCCCATCCCCATACAGGGAAATAATGCCAGCCTGTTCTGATACACCAAGGGCGCGATCCGATATAGATCGTAGTTTGCGGCGCAAGCGAGGGAACCCCCGCCGCCCGTAGTTTCAGCTCGCAACTCAAGCTATCCAATATACCCCGCCGGCAATTGCTAAAGTGCCGTAAGTCGAATAAACCAGCGATGTCCAGAAATCTGCGTAAGTACAAATTTCTGGAGTCGCCAGTGACTTACGACACTTTAGAAACTGCCGGTGCCTACAAAACCTGACTAAGTTATTAAATCTCCTGTACTGTCTAACACGCCTCCCAAACATAGCCCGACACAAATACCCCTCTATCCGCTATCCCCCCTCACTCTCCTAATAATAAAAAATGTATTAACCCTTAAACCGCCGCTCCCGGACCCCCCGCACCTAATAAAGTTATTAACCCCTAAACCGCCGCTCCCGGACCCCGCCGCCAGCTACATTAACTACCCCCTAATGTGAGCCCCTTACACCGCCGCCAGCTACATTAACTACCCCCTAATGTGAGCCCCTTACACCGCCGCCACCTACATTAACTACCCCCTAATGTGAGCTCCTACCCCGCCGCCACCTACATTAACTACCCACTAATGTGAGCCCCTTACACCGCCGCCAGCTACATTAACTACCCCCTAATGTGAGCCCCTTACACCGCCGCCACCTACATTAACTACCCCCTAATGTGAGCTCCTACCCCGCCGCCACCTACATTAACTGCCCCCTAATGTGAGCTCCTTACACTGCCGCCAGCTACATTACCTACCCCCTAATGTGAGCTCCTTACACCGCCGCCACCTACATTAACTACCCCCTAATGTGAGCTCCTACCCCGCCGCCAGCTATATTAACATTATTAACCCCTAATCTAATCCCACTATACCGCCGCCACCTATATTAAATTATTAACCCCTAATCTAATCCCCCTATACCGCCGCCACCTATATTAAATTATTAACCCCTAATCTAATTCCCCTATACCGCCGCCACCTATATTAAATTAATCAACCCCTAAAATACTAAACTATCCCTACCCCTAAACCTAAGTCTAACCCTACAAATAGCCCGGAAAAGGGCTTTTTGCGTGGCATTACCCCAAAGTAAACAGCTCTATTGCCAGCCCTTAAAAGGGCTTTTTGCGGGGCTTTGCCCCAAAGTAACCAGCTCTTTTACCAGCCCTTAAAAGGGCTTTTTGCGGGGCATTGTCACAAAGTAAACAGCTCTTTTGCCTCTAATCTAAATCCCCCTATACCGCCGCCACCTATATTAACTATATTACCCCCTAATCTAATCTACCTACACCGCCGCCACCTATATTAACCCTAATTATATTAGGGTTAATATAGTTAATATAGTAATTATATTATATATATTAACTATATTAACCCTAATTATATTAGGGTTAATATAGTTAATATAGTTATTATATTATATATATATTAAGTATAATAACCCTATCTAACTCTAACACCCCTAACTAAATTCTTATTAAAATAAATCTAATTAATATTAATATTATTAATTAAAATATTCCTATTTAAATCTAAATACTTACCTATAAAATAAACCCTAAGATAGCTACAATATAACTAATAATTACATTGTAGCTATTTTAGGGTTTATATTTATTTTACAGGTAACTTGGTATTTATTTTAACTAGGTACAATAGCTATTAAATAGTTAATAACTATTTAATAGCTACCTTGTTAAAATAATTACCAATTTACCTGTAAAATAAATCCTAACCTAAGTTAAAAATACACCTACACTATCAATAAATTAAATAAACTACAAATATCTAAACTAAAATACAATTAAATACACTAAACTAAATTACAAAAAAAAACCCCACTAAATTACAAAAAATAAATAAATAGGTAGCTATTAAATAGTTATTAACTATTTAATAGCTATTGTACCTAGTTAAAATAAATACCAAGTTACCTGTAAAATAAATATAAACCCTAAAATAGCTACAATGTAATTATTAATTATATTGTAGCTATCTTAGGGTTTATTTTATAGGTAAGTATTTAGATTTAAATAGGAATATTTTAATTAATAATATTAATATTAATTAGATTTATTTTAATAAGAATTTAGTTAGGGGTGTTAGAGTTAGATAGGGTTATTATACGTAATATATATATAATATAATAACTATATTAACTATATTAACCCTAATATAATTAGGGTTAATATAGTTAATATAGGTGGCGGCGGTGTAGGGGGATTAGATTAGGGGGTAATATAGTTAATATAGGTGGCGGCGGTGTAGGGGGATTAGATTAGCGGGTGATACATTTATTATAGGTGGCGGCGATGTAGGGGGATTTAGATTAGAGGCAAAAGAGCTGTTTACTTTGTGACAATGCCCTGCAAAAAAGCCCTTTTAAGGGCTGGTAAAAGAGCTGGTTACTTTTGGGCAAAGCCCCGCAAAAAGCCCTTTTAAGGGCTGGCAATAGAGCCGTTTACTTTGGGGTAATGCCACGCAAAAAGCCCTTTTCAGAGCTATTTGTAGGGTTAGACTTAGGTTTAGTGGTAGGGATAGTTTAGTATTTTAGGGGTTAATTAATTTAATATAGGTGGCGGCAGTATAGGGGGATTAGATTAGGGGTTAATAATTTAATATAGGTGGCGGCGGTATAGGGGGATTAGATTAGGGGTTAATAATTTAATATAGGTGGCGGCAGTATAGGGGGATTAGATTAGGGGTTAATAATTTAATATAGGTGGCGGCGGTATAGTGGGATTAGATTAGGGGTTAATAATTTTAATATAGCTGGCGGCGGGGTAGGAGCTCACATTAGGGGGTAGTTAATGTAGATGGCGGCGGGGTAGGGGCTCACATTAGGGGGTAGGTAATGTAGATGGCGGCGGTGTAGGGGCTCACATTAGGGGGTAGGTAATGTAGATGGTGGCGGTGTAGGGGCTCACATTAGGGGGTAGGTAATGTAGATGGCGGTGGTGTAGGGGCTCACATTAGGGGGTTATACATTTAATGTAGGTGGCGGCGGGGTCCGGGAGCGGCGGTTTAGGGGATAAATACTTTATTAGGGATTGCGGAGGGGATCGCGGTTGACAGGTAGATAGACATTGCGCATGTGTTAGGTGTTAGGTTTTATTTAGCAGTTCGCGGTTGACAGGTAGATAGACATTGCGCATGCGTTAGGTGTTAGGTTTTATTTTGCAGCTAGTTTAGGGAGTTACGGGGCTCCAATAGACAGCGTAAGGCTTACTACGCCTGCAATTTGTGGCGAGGTGAAAATGGAGTAGGATTTCTCCATTTTCGCCACGTAAGTCCTTACGCTGTATATTGGATACCAAACTGCGCTGGTTTGGTATACCTGTCTATGGGCCAAAAAACTACGGCCGAAGGCAGAAATATACGAGCGTAACTTCTATGTTACGCCGTATATGTGATACCAAACTAGCGCAAATTTTGGCGTCGCCGGCTTTTGCGGGCGACGATTTATATCGGATCGGGCCCCTAGTCTCCTCAGAAAAACAGGCTGCACATACCTTAATGCTGCTTGTAGCATGAAACCGGTCTCCACACTGAAGTCTCATGGTTACCTTCAGAAGTCTTGTGGAAACCAGCGTGGATCTTAGTTACAAATGCTAAGATCATCGAGGGGCGGAGCCTGACCAAGCAGAGGAATGGCTGCTGGTTGCTGAAGCTCCGTGTACAGATACCATTCCTTAAGCTGCAAACTACAGTGAGATAGAGCCTGATGCCTATAAACCACACGAGGCAGTTAGGAAAGTAATACAGCTCCCATGTAGGAGAGATAAACAAGTGGCGATCGTGAGGAGCATTATCCTAAGTCTGCATATACGGAGCAAGTAAACTACCGCAGAAGCGCAACTCCGCAATTATTGCATATACTGAATTTATGCACCGGACTTCTACATACACATAGAAGACTAACGGACTTTAAGCAGCGGCAACATTTCTACTTACTAAGGGGACACTTAAGAAGACCGGCAGCATTTTTCTTCTCATGGAGCCTGTGTGTGACGGACGGCGCCATCTTGACCCACGTGGCCTGAAGCGAAACGGTCTTATGTGAGCTGAGTATAACAGTGTGGGGAGATAAAATATATGACCGGGGGTGGTCTGCTCACTACAAAGAGAATGTAAGCTTGGCATATGCATACTATAAAAGGCTAGCAGCACATAGCGGATAGCAGATGGTTAACAGCTGTGCTTAAGAGGTTAACTACTAGAGGTTCTCTAGACAGCGTTTAAACACTGAAACAAGCACAAGGAATTTACATTTCTGGCAATCACTGTTGAGGCAAATAGGAGCATAAAACAAGTAAAGGGTATTGATACTACCATATAACATCATTCTCACTACTAACTGAATACCTTTTATGCAAAATCCCCATTTATAGTCACGTGTGTTACAGGCACACCAGCACCAAAATATGGCAGGGAAGTCAAAATCAAAAGGGGAAAAAGGCACTAAAAGCCAAGCTTCTCTAACAACCTCTGTTAGCAGTTTTTTCCAGAGCTCAAACAATAACATCACTGACACAGACACCCCTACTCAACCAATTATCGCCACTATACCCCCTCAATCGGTTACCCCTGAAATCTCTATAGATTATGCTTCACAGATTAAAGCAGATATTGCGAACCTGCCCACAAAGGCAGATTTTGATGCTCTTAAAGATATTATAACCACAGATTTGGCTAATATGAAAAAGGACTTAAATGAAATAGGGCAAAGGCTTGAAGATGTAGAAGACTCACAAGACACTCTGAACACCCTATTTGACAATGTTACTACACAAGCAAATGTCCAATATAGCCAAATAGAGACACTGCAAGAGAAAGTGGACAATAGGGGGCGTCGAAATAATCTAAGGATCAGGGGGGTCCCGGAATCTATCTCACACACGGACATTCTCAATTATCTCCAAGGCCTTTTTAGGTTTTTACTTAAAGATCATCAGTCACCTGACATGGAACTAGATAGAGCACACAGAGCTCTGAGGCCCCCCCCTCCCCCGAATGCTCCACCCAGAGACTTAATTCTGCGATTCCTACGCTACACTGACAAAGAAAAAATTTGGCAAGCAGCACGCGCAGCTCCTAATATTCTTTACCTAGACCATAGCTTACAAATTTACTTGGACTTGAGTCCCTCAACAATTCAGAAAAGAAGGGAGGTTCGTTTCATCACTAAGGTCCTGCAAGATAGACACATTAGGTATAGGTGGGGTTTTCCGTTCAGCCTAAATGTGACACACGAGGGCCGCTCATTGGTCTATAGAACTGAACAGGATTTACCTCTTTTGTCAGAGGCTCTGAATCTCACATTTTCAAAACCTCATCCCTCCGATGTGCGATTGGGGGGACCTGATCTTACATCTCAACAACCACCTTACAAAGGGCCACCTCAGAGCTGGTCGAAAGTCTCTCCGAAACGGAAGAAAAATCGAGATTCTGTTAATATGGCTATAACCGGAGGTAAAACCACTTCATAACCCTCCACCCATGATTGTCTAGATTGATGAAGACTTATTTGGGACACTATTGGTATTCTCTCCAGGGTAAAGATGCTACATATAGCAGAACCATTCCGTGGTCAAAAACCCAGACTTGAATAACTGAGTAACCAGTGCCTAACCATGGCTACCTATGACTGGTTATGTGACAAATGACTGCTCTATAATGCATAGAAAAACTAAGTGGATATATAGTTATATTATTTTACTACGATAGGTGGTAATTAAACTCCCTTAGGTTGTTCATAACTGTTTGTAAGACGTTACGCTTTTGTCTCACAGGATTATAATACTTTAGCTAATAAGGAAATGGTATTGTACAAACTCCTCAAGATGATGTTCACCTCAATTGGCGGGTTTGTCCAAGAGATTATATGTTCTTTTCTGTTGTCTTGTCTTTTTTGTTATTATTGTTTTTTGTCTTGCCTTCTTAATAGTTGCAGCCTAGAGTCGGAATGCAGACACAGTGATGTAGGTCCTTGGATACAGTGGTGTCTTCTCACACAGACAAATCAGTATAGCTCACAGAACACTCTACTTTCCGGTCATGTCTATAGGGGATATGCTCATCACCGATTTTCAGGTAACAGGGTTTTATTGCTAATGTCATATAGGTCAGCAAAACTAGAAAATGCAGACACAAGGGATAAGTAATTTGAAACTAATTACAGCTAACACAAAGGGTCTTAATAACCAATATAAACGAAACCTGGCCATGAAGGATTTTAAACAGAAAAAGGGGGACATAGTTTTCGTTCAGGAGACACACTTTATTAGGGGACGGGAACCTAAAACATTTGCTTATAAATTTGGCCCTACATACTACGCTTCCAACAGTGTAAAGACGAATGGTGTGGGTATTCTTATAAACAGAAAGATCCCATTTACTCTAACTAAGAAAATTTCAGATAAACATGGACGTTACCTAGTACTGATAGGGAAGGTACATAATACTATGGTCACCCTTGTGAACGTATATGCCCCTAACACGAAGCAGGATGTCTTTTTCAAACACTTGACTAATTTGATTCTAGCGGCCTCAAGAGGGTCAATTATAATTGGGGGCGAATTTAATCTGACATTGAATCCCACTTTAGACAACTCGAATCATACCTCCTCTGTCCCACACAAAGTGATTAATTTGGTTAAAACACATCTGAGAGACCTGGCTTTGCACGATGCATGGAGAATAACATATCCAGAAAGTAGGGAATACACCTTTTACTCCAACCCGCATAATAGACACTCCCGCATCGACTATTTTATGGTAGATGTTACTAGCTTAGCTATGGTCACACAGATGAGGATACTCCCTAATTCGTGGTCTGACCATTCCATGGTTAGATGCGAGTTCCAATGGCCTCATGTCCCGAGATGCCACCGAGTTTGGAGAATGGAGGATAGTATTGTTGAAGATCCTATTCATTATCAGCGCATTGAAAAAGCCATTACAGAATATTTTACTATCAACGCAAACACACATCCAAAGGTAGACAGTAGAACACTGTGGGAGGCGCACAAAGCAGTTATAAGAGGAGAACTGATCAGCATTCATTCTTTTCAGACCAAACAGAATAATAGAACCCTAAATGACGCACTGACCTCACTAGCACTCCTAGAAGAACAATTGACAAAGCACCCAATGCAGACAGACATTCTCCAAAAACTTACAGATTGCAGAATACAGGTTAATTTTTTAATGGGCAAGGAATGTAAGCAACAAGCCCACAAACTAAACCAGAAATACTATGAGGGAGACAACAAGAGTGGTCCTATATTAGCTAGGAAACTAAAACGGAGGATTAACAGGAACTATATTTTAACACTATATAATAAGCATAATAAAGAGATCCACACCTCCGAGCAGATAGCAGAAAGCTTCAGGTTATATTATGAACAATTGTATAACTTAAATAGGGGGGCAGCTCAACAGACAGATACAGACAAAAGCATCAACGAATACTTAAAAAACATATCTCTGCCACAAATAACAGCGGAGCAGAATCAAACTCTCGAGGAACCAATAACATATAATGAAATTAAAAATGTCATCTCTCAGCTCCCTTCTAGCAAGGCCCCTGGCCCTGACGGCTTCACTAACCTTTATTTTAAAAAATTTAAAGAAATATTGATACCCCATATGCTATCCCTTTTTAATGATACCACGGAGAATTCACCTTTCACATCGTCGGGGTTGGAGGCCCATATAACAGTTTTGCCTAAACAAGGCAAACCCCCAAATAAAACCGAACATTTTTGCCCCATCTCCCTTTTGAATGCAGATATCAAAATATATGCGAAGGTGCTCGCTAACAGGTTAAAGTTAATTCTACCCCATATTATATCTAATGACCAGGTGGGTTTCATACACTCAAGGGAAGCAAAGGACAATACGGTGAGGGCTTTCCATCTGATTACTTACATACAAACGCATAAGACACCAGCAGCGGTGGTCTCAACTGACGCGGAGAAAGCTTTCGACCGCGTTAGTTGGGCCTTTTTGCGACAGACACTTCAAAAATTTGGGATGGCTGACTCTTTCCTAACCAAGATATTCACTCTCTACACTGCCCCAGTGGCTAGGGTAAGGGTGAACGGCATCCTTTCAAACAGATTCCATATAACCAATGGGACTAGACAGGGTTGCCCCTTATCCCCCCTGTTGTTTGCCTGCGTGGTGGAGGTCTTGGCATCAAAAGTAAGATCCAACCTGGATATCTCAGGCATTAAAATTGCATCCACAGAGCATAAAACTCTATTGTATGCCGATGACATCCTGTTCTTCCTTACAAATCCGTCGGAATCAATATCACACTTGCTACAAGAACTAGATAACTTTCAATTGGTCTCTAATTTCTTAGTGAATAAAAATAAGTCAGAGATGTTGATTCTGCAATGCAATGATATAACCACGGCACATATAACAGAGACATGTTCATTCAGGGTACAAAGCTCTAGTTTAAAATATCTGGGAATTGTGCTAGCCCCCACCACACAAGAGATGTTTCAACTTAATTATAGACCTATGCAGAAAGCCTTCATTGCAGATATGTCATCTTGGAGGTCTCAACATATTACCTGGTTAGGTCGAATTCATGCAATAAAGATGAATATCCTGCCACGTCTCCTTTATTTATTACAGGCTTTGCCTATACCCCTCCCTCAAAATTATCTATCTAACCTACAGAATCATATATTTGATTACATCTGGGATAAACGCAAGGCTAGAATCAATAGAAATCTTATGTTCCTTCATATAAAAAATGGAGGACTTGGAGTTCCCCATCTTAAAAAATACAGACAGGCAGTTTTCATGCAAAGGGTGGTGGATTGGTTCACAAACTACGATACCAAGGCCTGGGTTGGGCTAGAACATGATATAACGGAGCAAAATCACCTGGGGGGCTATGCTGGCAGAGGAGAAGCGCTCTGCAGGCAGACATTCCTCAAAATGCAGTAATATCAGAAACATTTAAGATATGGGATAAATTTTTAAGAGAATATCCTCACGTATCCTCCAAATTTTCCCCCTTGACCCCCCTCTCGGATAATACCGACTTTATACAAGGGAATAAATTCACGAGAACCCCCTGCCTCATTAATAACCAAAGAGCAGTAATGATAGTTCAATTAGGGAATGAGCAAGGGTTGAAGACCTTAGATGAGTTAATTGAAGATGGGCTCACTATTTTCAAAGACTGGTATTTATTGCGACAGTGTCACTCATACATCTACAAACATCATGACAGGAAAAACCTCTTGCGCCCCTTAACCCCATTCGAAAATATGTGTAAATCACCCTCTCCGATTAGAAGAACCCTCTCACTTACGTATTTCATCTTGCAATCATCACTAACCATACCACACTATATAGAGAGTTGGGAGAGAGAGCTCAACCTGGACCTCTCACATAAGGATAGGATGCATATGTTTAGCGTTACAACGAAAACCTCAACATCTAGTAGGCTAGTTGAACTGAATCTTAAAATTATACAGAGATGGTACCTTACCCCTTCTAGAATACATAAGATATTTCCTTCTAGTAATGATCGCTGTTGGAGGTGTGGGGCTTGTCAGGGAAACATGACACACATATGGTGGACTTGTCCACCTCTCAAAATAATGTGGGAGAAGATTTCTAAAGAGGTTGCGACCATGTTAGAAATAGACATACCAGTAGACCCACGGATATGGCTGTTCAACTTAGTTAGTGGCAAGATCCTGATCCATAAGAGAAACTTATTATACATAGCGAGCAATGGATTTAAAAGCTTAGTGGCTAAAAACTGGAAGAGTGGAGAAATTCCCACACTGGTCCAATGGCAAAGTAACTTAAGACGCATTCTAGATTTGGAGGAGTATGCCTACATAAAAAATAGAAGACTAGATAGATATACCCAAATGAAAGTAATGTGGGAAACCTATATTAACAACACAATACAACAACACAGCCTGCACACTGTGATTTAAGGGCACATATCAGATATGATAGTCTCAAGAGTATGTCTGAACCGATATGTTTTAATTATTAGAGAAGAGACATGTATACAGTTTTGACAAGACAGATTGCATTGTTATTGTTTTATTGATGTTTATAATACAAATGTAACAGCATTGTGTAGTACATACACTTGGATCTTTTTTGTTTTGTTATTTTTATGGCTTTGATGTCTCAGCCAAGTTGTAACTTTTGAAATTTATTTCAATAAAGCTGTTTTTGAAAACTCAAAAAAAAAAATAAAAAAAAAAAAAAAAATGCTAAGATCATCAAACCTCAGGGCAGAAATCTTCTTCCATATCCCCCTGAGGAAAATAGTATGCACCGGTACCATTTAAAATAAAAAACTTCTTGATTGAAGAAACTAAAACTAACACCTCACTTTACCATGTCTTCCTAGTATAACACAGGCAAAGAGAATGACTGAGGGTGGAGGGGAAGGGGAGGGGCTATATATACAGCTCTGCTGTGGTGCTCTTTGCCACTTCCTGTTGGCAGGAGGTTAATATCCCACAAGTAAGGATGAAATCTGTGGACTCGTCATTTGGGTTTTTATGTCCCTTTAAATGTAAATCACAATAAAATGACTTCTGTATTTACTAAGATCTCCCTTTTCCAGTTATGACTATGGACATGCAAACTGAGAAACAACAAGAAAGCAAAGTATCTACTTTTTTTAACTATCTCCAATAGGGGTAATAAATGTATATCATAATATTCCAAATGTTTACATAGTTTTCAAAGACAAATAACATTTACTTAAAGGGACAGTCTACACCAGAATTTTGATTGTTTTAAAAGATAGATAATCCCTTTATTACACATTTCCCAGTTTTGCATAACCAACACAGTTATAATAATATACTTTTAACCTCTGTGATTATCTTGTATCTAAGCCTCTGCAAACTGCCCCTTTTTTCAGTTCTTTTGACAGACTTGCAGTCTAGCCAATCAGTGCCTGCTCCCAGATAACTTCACATGCACGAGCACAGTGTTATCTATATGAAATACGTGAACTAACACCCTCTAGTGGTGAAAAACTGTTAAAATGCAATCTGAAAGAGGTGGGCTTCAAGGTCTAAGAAATTAGCATATGAACCTCCTAGGTTAAGCTTTCAACTAAGAATACCAAGAGAACAAAGCAAAATTGGTGATAAAAGTAAATTGGAAAATTGTTTAAAATTACATGCTCTATCTGAATCATGAAAGTTTATTTTGGCCTAGACTGTCCCTTTAATTCAGCCTATATTTCCAGTGTAAAGCATTTCAATATTTTTGAAAGGTTTAAACCAATTTTCACATAAAGGGGCCTGATGAAATTAACCAATTAGATGAAATAACATTTTAGTACTATTGGCAATCAAATAAAGTAATTAAAATTCAAAATGTTCTAAATTTATATATAGCTAATAAATTATTATAATTACATTCTCTGTTAAAAAACTTATTTTTTTTTATCAAACTTTTGATGGTTAGGGTTTATTAAGAATTTGTCTTAGTTTTGGTCTCAGTAAAATGTATTAAAATATTGAAAATTTGGAACAGATTAAATAACAATGTTCTATGTGAAATACAAGCTCATGTAATGAACTCTTTCCACCTTTAATGGGGTGTTGTCTCTCACCCCACTGATATCCAGGCTTGATGCAGCTTATCTGGTGGCTTAAGCAGGTGCCCGCTTTATCTCTTGCAGTTGCTTTCTCCATGTTGCTTTACGTTCCTCCGATAAGGTAAGTAATCCATGGTAATGAAAGAGGGAATATCATTCCTAGATTAAGTAAGCTCCCCTGCTAGAAACTCCAAAATATTCAAGGTCCAATGTACGAGAAACGTAGGGTAGTCAAGCTCCAAGTCTACAGACACATCCAAGTTAGGCGCCATATTGCACGATGCTCTACTTTTGTAATTTATTACAACATTGTTATTAACCTTATTTTATTTGTTTGTTGCTTAGTATCTCCTTGTACTAAAGCACATAAAGACATTTCTACTGTGATCAAAACTTTATTTAGTTACTGTCATAGATTTGCTGATTGTTTTGTATCTGATTTCTTAGCCTGATCAGGCCCACACCAGGTGGTGTAGTGATTCTGTGGCTCTTTTTCCTTTTTCAGAAAACTATGTTTTTTTTATTAAAGTTCTTACATTTTAGAATTTTATAATATACAAATAAGGTAACTCTAATTTAAATAAATTACACTGTTTTTGTTTTTAAATATATCTCTGTAATGAGCAAGTACATATCTAATTTCATAATGAATTAATGGTTAAAAAATATATTTATCCAAAAGAAGCATTGACAGTAAAAACAATTAATAATTTCACCAGAAAATAGCCACATTAACTATAAGTTTTATGTTTGGAAAACTATTCTAAGTAATACAATATTGCTACTTTTGTATCCAACAATGAGGGCATTTATAATATATTGCAAGTAAATAGCAAGTATTAAGTTCAGGCCACAACATCTAGGTAGATAAACTTACATCAAACTTCTACATTAAAAATAAAATCCAGATGCCGTTTCAGAAGAAGTGTAGCATTGTCAAGCAATATGTTCATAGATACACACACTAGTCAAGGCTGTTATGTGCAATACACATTGTAAGTACTAGTATATATACTGTATAAAAAATCCCATACTTAAATGTAAATCACAATAAAATGACTTCTGTGACTATTGGAGACAGTGCGGAGAAGTTGGGTCAGATGCCCATATTTGGTGGGAATGCCAAAAAATCTCCCCTATTTGGAACCAAGTCTTCCATTTATGCACAGATATAAGACTGACAGTAACCCCATCTCCAGCTATTGCATTAATACACTTTGGTATTAAAAATGTCCCAATACCTCAACAGGCTCTAATAATTAGCATCCTCACAGCTGTAAAAGTCTGTATAGCTCCCAACTGAAAAAAAATCAGACGCTCCTACCATACCACAGGTCATACAAATGATTGACTATCTTGCTAATATGTAAAAAAGCTTTTATAATGCAATAGATAAAAAGGATCGTTATTGGGATACTTGGGAACCATGGATTCAGTTTAGGAAGTGACAATAAGCCCGATATCAGTTAGAAAGCTCCAGTTATTCTCTGTTCTCTATGTCTATATCTCTTATAGAATCTCTTAGTATAGAATAGAATCTCTTAGTATAATATATATAAAAAAAATCCTCTTCCCCCACCCATTCCCCTAGACCTTTACTAAGATCTATCTTCCTTTCCTTTTTGGACCCTATAGTGGTGTTATTTACATGTGTCATAACAAAAACTCAATTAGTCTACCCCACTGTTGTCTCTCCCTCTACTATACAAGATTGTTTGCCCAAAATGCCCAATTTTCAATTATGGTACCACTTTTTGATGTGCTGTTTACCTCACCACTTACTTATAATTCTTTGTTAGAGTGTTGTACCTAGAATTGTTCAGTGTCAGATAGATTCATGTAATTATTATTATAGACGCAACTTTTTCCCTATAGACTCTTTCACTGGAACTATACGTAATGAAAGTAAACTCAGATACACGAAGATATACAACTAAATTGGGACATTTTCCTCTAGCTATAGAGCTGTCCCTAGCTAATGTTGTTACTGCAGACCTAAAACTATTTTGTAATAATTTAAAAAAAAAAAGGATTTGTGTAATAAGTTGTTTATACTTCAGATGTTGTAAAGTATTATCCTTAATAAAAATATAATTAAAAAAAAATTACTTCTGTGTTTACTCCATTTTCTAGTTTTGAATATGGAAATGCAAACTGAGAAACAACAAGAAAGCAATGTACTCCAATAGGTGTAATAAATGTATATCATAATATTCCACATTTTTACATATTAGTTTCCAAACACAAATAGAATTTACTTAATTCAGCATATATTTCAAGTGTAAAGCATTTAAAAATTTTGGAAGAAGTTTAAACCAATTTTTACACAGAGAGGCCTGATGCAATTTACTAATTAGATGCAATAATATTACAGTACTATTGGCAATCAAATAAAGTAATTCAAATTCGAAATGCTCTAAAATATATTAGTTAGGAAAAAATAAAGTATTACTTTTATATATAGCTTATAAATTATTATAAATGTAATGATTTTTTTATCAAAGTTTTGCTAAATAGGGTTTATTTAGAATTTGTCTTAGTTTTGTTCTCAGTAAAATGTATTAAAAACAGAATTTATGCTTACCTGATAAATTTCTTTCTCTTGTGATGTATCGAGTCCACGGATTCATCCATACTTGTGGAATAGTCTCCTTCCCAACAGAAAGTGGCAGAAAGAGCACCCACAGCAGAGCTGTCTATATAGCTCCTCCCTTAGCTCCACCCCCCCAGTCATTCGACCGAAGGCTAGGAAGAAAAAGGAGAAACTATAGGGTGCAGTGGTGACTGAAGTTTTTTAAATAAAAATATACTACCTGTCTTAAATAGACAGGGCGGGCCGTGGACTCGATACATCACAAGAGAAAGAAATTTATCACGTAAGCATAAATTCTGTTTTCTCTTGTAAGATGCATCGAGTCCACGGATTCATCCATACTTGTGGGATACCAATATCAAAGCTTTAGGACACGGATGAAGGGAGGGACAAGACAGGTACCTTAAACGGAAGGCACCACTGCTTGTAGAACCTTTCTCCCAAAAATAGCCTCCGAAGAAGCAAAAGTATCGAATTTGTAAAATTTGGAAAAAGTATGAAGCGAAGACCAAGTCGCCGCCTTACAAATCTGTTCAACAGAAGCCTCATTTTTAAAAGCCCATGTGGAAGCCACTGCTCTAGTAGAATGAGCAGTAATTCTTTCAGGAGGCTGCTGGCCAGCAGTCTCATAAGCCATGCGGATGATGCTTTTCAGCCAAAAAGAAAGAGAGGTAGCCGTAGCCTTTTGACCTCTCCACTTACCAGAATAGACAACAAACAATGAAGATGTTTGACGGAAATCTTTAGTTGCTTGTAAGTAGAACTTTAAAGCACGAACCACAACAAGATTGTGCAACAGACGTTCCTTCTTTGAAGAAGGATTAGGACACAGCGAAGGAACAACAATTTCCTGATTGATATTCCTATTAGAAACAACCTTAGGAAGGAATGCAGGTTTGGTACGTAAAACCACCTTATCTGCATGGAAAACAAGATAAGGTGAGTCACGCTGTAAAGCAGATAACTCAGAAACTCTTAGAGCCGAAGAGATAGCTACTAAAAACAAAACTTTCCAAGACAGAAGCTTAATATCTATGGAATGCATAGGTTCAAACGGAACCCCTTGAAGAACTTTAAGAACCAATTTTTACAGTAGCATCATAAAGCCTTAGTAACTTTGCACCACTATGCAAATAAACAATTAACCCCTTAATGTAAAAACCGGATTGAAAAAACGTCAAAACCGGTAAAATAACATTCAGCACCTTGCCACAGCTCTGCTGTGGCGCCTGCCTGCCCTTTAGGAACGATCTGTGGGGAAAAAAACCTCTTTACAGCCCTCAAATACAGCAGGAACCTCTGGAGAAGTAGCTAGATGCTTCTGAGGTAAAGAAACTAGGCCCCTCCCACCTCACTCAATGTTATGGGGCCTAAAAGAAACACCACAGAGTGTTTCTAAACTAGCCATGTGGGTTAATAACCCTTAAACAAACCACAAAGACCCCTTAAAGTCCCTCAAAAAATGTTATATTTGCAATTGATGTTGTCCGACTGAAATCTGATGAATTTGGCCGCAGCTAGCTGAGGCCACGCCTGAAGCGCATTGAATATCGCTCTCAGTTCTAGAATGTTTATCGGGAGGAGAGATTCCTCCCGAGACCATAAGCCCTGTGCTTTCAGGTATTTCCAGACTGCACCCCAGCCTAGCAGGCTGGCATCTGTCGTTACTATGAGCCACTCTGGCCTGCAGGAACACATTGAGACAACCACCAGAGAAGAGAATCTCTGGTCTCTTGGTCCAGATGCAGTTGAGGAGATAAATCTGCATAATCCCCATTCCACTGTTTGAGCATGCATAGTTGCAGTGGTCTGAGGTGTAGGCGGGCATAAGGAACTATGTCCATTGCCGCTACCATGAGTCCGATTACCTCCATACACTGAGCCACTGATGGCCGAGGAATGGAATGAAGAGCGGCAAGTGATTAAAAGTTTTGATTTTCTGACCTCCGTCAGAAATATTTTCATTTCTACCAAGTTTATCAGAGTCCCTAGGAAGGAAACTCTTTTGAGAGGGACGAGAGAACTCTTTTTTATGTTCACCTTCCACCCGTGAGATCTCAGAAAAGCCAACACGATGTCCGTGTGAGACTTGGCTAGCTGGAAAGTCGACGCCTGAATTAAGATGTCCTATCAGTGTCACCAGTAACTATGAGCCCTTTATGCAAGCTTGGATTCCTCTTTTACTGAATACAGCTTACCTTTCCCTCATGGGGATATTGCCAGCCTTTTCAAGAAATAACACAGTCTGACTAGAAAAAAATAGACTGAACATAGTTTAATGCAGTTTAGCCTGCAAACTGTTCCCCCAACTGAAGTTTTCCTGTACTCTTCAGCCCTTGTGAGAACAGCAGGGGATCTTAGTTACAAAGTGCTAAGATCATCATCCTCCTTGCAGAAATCTTCATCCCTTTTCTGCCAGAGAGTAAATAGTACACACCGGTACCATTTAAAATAACAAACTTTTGCTTGAGAAAATAAAAACTAACATTTTTGTCACCACGCTCACTTTGCCCTTCCTAGCAGTTAAGCAGGCAGAGAGAATGACTGGGGGGTGGAGCTAAGGGAGAAGCTATATAGACAGCTCTGCTGTGGATGCTCTCTCTTCCACTTCCTGTTGGGAAGGAGAATATCCCACAAGTATGGATGAATCCGTGGAGTCGATACATCTTACAAGAGAAATGTAAATTTGGAACAGATTAAATAACAATGTTGTATGTGAAATACAAGTTCATGTAATTAACTCTTTCCCCCTTTAATGGGGTGCTGTCTCTCACCCCACTGATATCTAGGGTTGATGTGGCTGGTGGCTTAAGCAGGTGCCCCCTTTATCTCTTGCAGTTGCTTTCTCCATGATGCTTTATGTTCCTCCGATAAGGTAAGTAATCCATGGTAATGAAAGAGGGAATATCATTCCTAGATTAAATAAGCTCCCCTGCTAGAAACTCCAAAATATTCAAGGTCCAATGTACGAGAAACGTAGGATAGTCAAGCTCCAAGTCTACAGACACATCCAAGTTAGGCGCCATATTGCACGATGCTCTACTTTTGTAATTTTTTTTTTATTACAACATTGTTATTAACCTTATTTTATTTGTTTGTTGCTTAGTATCTACTTGTACTAAAGCACATAAAGACATTTCTACTGTGATCAAAACTTTATTTAGTTACTATCATAGATATGCTGATTGTTTTGCATCTAATTTCTTAGAGGCCGATTTAACAAGGGCAGAATGTCCCTGAATGTAACTGTTTTCAGGAGTTAAGAAGCAGTGGACATCTGATCAGATGCGGAGGACATCAATCCTCCCGATGGCATAGGATCGGGTTGTTGACACCCCCATCTAGCTGTCGATTGGCCGCCAATCTGCAGGGGGCGGCATTGCACAAGCAGTTCACTAGAACTGCTTGTGCAATGATAAATGCCGACTGCATATGCAGTCAGCATTTATCAATGTACGGCGGACATGATCCGCTACAGAGGACCATGTCCGCTCGCACTTTGTTAAATCCGCCCCTTAGCCTAATCAGGCCCATACTGTGTTTTCGTGTGGCTCTCTTTCTTTTTTTAAAGAATGTACTATTTTTTTGAGTACTGAATCGTAAAATGATATAGTATACAATTAGTGCAAGTGTAACTTAAATGAAAGATTTAGGAAAAAGTAGCTGCGTTATTTGCATTAGAGCATATTGATTGTTCCCGGGGTATACGTGTGCATTGAGCAATGTATGTCAGCAGTGTTTGCTATAATGTTCGTAACAATGTTATACAAATAGTGCTAAAGTCTTGTTCCTGGGATACCTCAGTATGTTGTAATGGAATGGAGTTAAATGTCAACAAATCTTACTTTGTGCTCTATCTGAATCATAAGGACTGGGCTACAGTATTATTTTTGTACATACCTTATATCCGTATACTGGTAATGCAGAATTATCTTCTTACCTTACCTTTATCAGTGACTACTGCTCTTTGTAATCTTGATTCCTGCTTACCATGTTTTGTCCTGTCGTGATAACAAAGGGTGACTTGATTAAATCATTTAGGTATATGCCTGTCCTTTTATCAGTTTATCTAATTGTGTTCTGTGTTATCAAATTGTTTATGAAGTAAAGAAAAATATTAACCATACAAACTTTAAGACACTGGCCTGATGATGAAAAAGTGGCCTGCATAAAAGGAAATCACACAAAATCTTTGGGAGTTTCCTTTGAGAATTATATTTTATGTAGAGAATGTAGGTTATGGGGTAGTATATTTTCAGTAATGTGATTTGAAAGATTTTTTTTATTTAGAAAATTAACTTGTGCACAGCAGTACATAAATTTACAGGCGACTTTCAATAGTATTATAAGCCGTGTTTAAAACTTTGAGAGTCTATACATTCAGTGCCGCTTACATGTAATATTGTTTTAGCTGCTACAAACGATCTCATTAGCTGTATCATATGATACACAGTGTAATGAAATGTGTATAGTTTTGTCATGATTTCTGTCTATATATTGCTTCCAAGCTACAGTATATACTACATTATTATTGTAAGAGGCATGATTTCTGTCTATATATTGCTTCCTAGCTATATAATACATTATTATTGTAAGAGACATGATTTCTATCTATATATTGCTTCCTAGCTATATAATACATTATTATTGTAAGAGACATGATTTCTGTCTATATATTGCTTCCTAGCTATATAATACATTATTATTGTAAGAGACATGATTTCTATCTATATATTGCTTCCTAGCTATATAATACATTATTATTGTAAGAGACATGATTTCTGTCTATATATTGCTTCCTAGCTATATAATACATTATTATTGTAAGAGACATGATTTCTATCTATATATTGCTTCCTAGCTATATAATACATTATTATTGTAAGAGACATGATTTCTGTCTATATATTGCTTCCTAGCTATATAATACATTATTATTGTAAGAGACATGATTTCTATCTATATATTGCTTCCTAGCTATATAATACATTATTATTGTAAGAGACATGATTTCTGTCTATATATTGCTTCCTAGCTATATAATACATTATTATTGTAAGAGGCATGGTTTCTATCTATATATTGCTTCCTAGCTATATAATACATTATTATTGTAAGAGACATGATTTCTATCTATATATTGCTTCCTAGCTATATAATACATTATTATTGTAAGAGACATGATTTCTGTCTATATATTGCTTCCTATCTATACAATACATTATTATTGTAAGAGACATGATTTCTATCTATATATTGCTTCCTAGCTTATTATTGTAAGAGACATGATTTCTGTCTATATATTGCTTCCTAGCTATATAATACATTATTATTGTAAGAGACATGATTTCTATCTATATATTGCTTCCTAGCTATATAATACATTATTATTGTAAGAGACATGATTTCTGTCTATATATTGCTTCCTAGCTATATAATACATTATTATTGTAAGAGACATGATTTCTGTCTATATATTGCTTCCTAGCTATATAATACATTATTATTGTAAGAGACATGATTTCTATCTATATATTGCTTCCTAGCTATATAATACATTATTATTGTAAGAGACATGATTTCTATCTATATATTGCTTCCTAGCTATATAATACATTATTATTGTAAGAGACATGATTTCTGTCTATATATTGCTTCCTAGCTATATAATACATTATTATTGTAAGAGACATGATTTCTGTCTATATATTGCTTCCTAGCTATATAATACATTATTATTGTAAGAGACATGATTTCTGTCTATATATTGCTTCCTAGCTATATAATACATTATTATTGTAAGAGACATGATTTCTGTCTATATATTGCTTCCTAGCTATATAATACATTATTATTGTAAGAGACATGATTTCTGTCTATATATTGCTTCCTAGCTATATAATACATTATTATTGTAAGAGACATGATTTCTGTCTATATATTGCTTCCTAGCTATATAATACATTATTATTGTAAGAGACATGATTTCTATCTATATATTGCTTCCTAGCTATATAATACATTATTATTGTAAGAGACATGATTTCTATCTATATATTGCTTCCTAGCTATATAATACATTATTATTGTAAGAGACATGATTTCTGTCTATATATTGCTTCCTAGCTATATAATACATTATTATTGTAAGAGACATGATTTCTGTCTATATATTGCTTCCTAGCTATATAATACATTATTATTGTAAGAGACATGATTTCTATCTATATATTGCTTCCTAGCTATATAATACATTATTATTGTAAGAGACATGATTTCTGTCTATATATTGCTTCCTAGCTATATAATACATTATTATTGTAAGAGACATGATTTATGTCTATATATTGCATCCTAGCTATATAATACATTATTATTGTAAGAGACATGATTTCTGTCTATATATTGCTTCCTAGCTATATAATACATTATTATTGTAAGAGACATGATTTCTGTCTATATATTGCTTCCTAGCTATATAATACATTATTATTGTAAGAGACATGATTTCTGTCTATATATTGCTTCCTAGCTATATAATACATTATTATTGTAAGAGACATGATTTCTGTCTATATATTGCTTCCTAGCTATATAATACATTATTATTGTAAGAGACATGATTTCTATCTATATATTGCTTCCTAGCTATATAATACATTATTATTGTAAGAGACATGATTTCTGTCTATATATTGCATCCTAGCTATATAATACATTATTATTGTAAGAGACATGATTTCTATCTATATATTGCTTCCTAGCTACAGTATATAATACATTATTATTGTAAGAGACATGATTTCTGTCTATATATTGCTTCCTAGCTATATAATACATTATTATTGTAAGAGACATGATTTCTGTCTATATATTGCTTCCTAGCTATATAATACATTATTATTGTAAGAGACATGATTTCTGTCTATATATTGCTTCCTAGCTATATAATACATTATTATTGTAAGAGACATGATTTCTGTCTATATATTGCTTCCTAGCTATATAATACATTATTATTGTAAGAGACATGATTTCTGTCTATATATTGCTTCCTAGCTATATAATACATTATTATTGTAAGAGACATGATTTCTATCTATATATTGCTTCCTAGCTATATAATACATTATTATTGTAAGAGACATGATTTCTATCTATATATTGCTTCCTAGCTATATAATACATTATTATTGTAAGAGACATGATTTCTGTCTATATATTGCTTCCTAGCTATATAATACATTATTATTGTAAGAGACATGATTTCTGTCTATATATTGCTTCCTAGCTATATAATACATTATTATTGTAAGAGACATGATTTCTATCTATATATTGCTTCCTAGCTATATAATACATTATTATTGTAAGAGACATGATTTCTATCTATATATTGCTTCCTAGCTATATAATACATTATTATTGTAAGAGACATGATTTCTATCTATATATTGCTTCCTAGCTATATAATACATTATTATTGTAAGAGACATGATTTCTATCTATATATTGCTTCCTAGCTATATAATACATTATTATTGTAAGAGGCATGGTTTCTATCTATATATTGCTTCCTAGCTATATAATACATTATTATTGTAAGAGACATGATTTCTATCTATATATTGCTTCCTAGCTATATAATACATTATTATTGTAAGAGACATGATTTAATCATGAATGACCTCAAAGGCTCGCTATAAATTAGCCAAGAATCAATATTCTAAACTTAACTATACTACTATATGTGCTACTAATAAATGAAAAATCTGATATAAAACTGTTTGCTAATTAATCTCTATAAAGATCTTCAATATGAGATAAGTGACCAAGTTAACTTAGCGATATTATATAGTCAACAAAGTTCACTGAATTCATGGAAAATAGAATTTTATGTATCAGGACGATGCATTGTTCATTTTTATGAAACATTTTTTTATGAGCTAAGCAGCAACATCACTTATTTTTTTTTATCTCCCAATTAGTTTTTTTTTTAGGTTTTTTTAATTAGAAAATGAACTTGTGCGCAGCACAGGATAAGTCAAATTAGTGTGCTAGAGATTAGGCACCAATAGGAAAAGAGTAGGTTATTGCCAAGAAAAAGTGACTGGTTGTAATAAATAGAGATAAATATAAGATATTAATGCTTCCAAGTTACAGTGAAGGAAGAATATTTTGCCTTGAATAAGGCTT
The DNA here is from genome assembly GCF_027579735.1 of Bombina bombina. NCBI lineage: Eukaryota > Metazoa > Chordata > Amphibia > Anura > Bombinatoridae > Bombina > Bombina bombina. The sequence goes on along the minus strand of NC_069501.1, from coordinate 561,459,225 downwards.
ATAACAATTTGCTAGACAAACAAAGTTCAAAGTTAAGGTTTATTCTTAATCAAATGATTTACATTAATGGTCTATTCTAATCTTACCTGTTTGTTAAGAAATAACATCTGCTTCATTTGCTTTAGAGTATTCTGTGCCCCACAACCTGCAGCAGGATGACTTGCTCTGCCTTGCAAACTCTTCTTTAACTGTCTGACACTTACAGTTACAGCATCAACTGCCCATCATAATGGTGAAGATTTTTGTTGCCTAGCAACAAGTCTACCTGCTTTGATTCAGCAAAAGAGGCTGACATCACAATGATGATAAAGCTTACTGTGGCCTAAAACACTAGGTTGAAGAACCAAATATATGGAGAAATAGAAAAGGAAGGAATAAAAAGAGACAAATGAAAGACAACTTTAGGGCTAAAATACAAGTATAAGTACAGCTATCACAGTTTGGGTTTCGATTATTGTATGACAAGCAATATTTTCTGTTTGGCTGTAAAATACAGATGTTTGATTGGCCAATACCTACATTGCATAAGTCACATGAGGATAAACTGTCATTTGAATGACCAGTAATGTTCTTTGAAAAAGGGTCATAGAGGAGATGAACATTGTTTTTTGACATTTTAGAGTGCTCTTTATTATTTCAGCATAAATCCAGATTTGGTCTTCCTAAAATTGATGTCTGTAACTATCCATTAGGAATCATAACAAAGCTATTATGCCGTAAACGTAACATACACCACACATTGTTCATATGACATAACGATTCCCATACTCCTGTGTTGCTACAGAAATATTAATCACCACTCTAATAGAGCAAAAATGAACGCCCCTCTTTAAATTCAGTGATCTAATATCTGACAACCACATGACAATGGCAACCACATAAGCTATAAGAAATTCATCCATAGTGGTTGTGGGTAGCATATCCCTTGTTCCCACAATATATATACAATGTGATACATTTAATTTGAAGGGGTATATGTCCTTCTTGCAAATACCTCACAAAGTCAGCCCTGTTCTAACCTTGTAGCACTGAAGAATATTTATAGAGAATGGAGAATCAACTCCTAAATTCGCAATAAAGGGTTAGATTATGAGTGGCGCACTAAATATTGTGCACAAGCGATATTGGCAACAAAAGAAGAGCGCATATTACAAGTTGAAAGTAAACGCGTTCACTCGAGCGCAATCACAATATATTCTCTTCAGGTTTAGCACAAATTTTAAAAAATATTTAAAAAGTTATAAGGGCTCATAGATATATGGCATAAGGTGTTTGACAAAAAAAGGGCTGCAAAGTGCTTTAACATATATATGCATGCACAGGCATTATAGACATTATTTTATTTGTATAGCCATGAAAAATTCGGTATTTCTGGGTACAAAAGTAGGAGTATACAACAACAAAGGTCTGTAGCAAAATACAAATACATAACAGACTAAACAATATGTTAGTACAGGAGTAGTGATGTCGCAAACTGTTCGCCGGAGAACAGATCCCGGGGATCTTAGCTTGTTTGCGTTCGCCGCGGCGGGCGAACATATGCGATGTTTGATCCGCCCCCTATTAGTCATCATTGAGGAAACTTTGACCCTGTATCTCACAGCCTGCAGACACATTTGAGCCAATCAGCAGCAGACACTCCCTCACAGACCCTCCCAGCTCCTGGGCAGCAGCCATTTTAGATTCATTACGATCTTGCATTCTTAGTGAGAGGAGGGTTAGTGCTGCTGCTGGTAATTTTATAGGGAAATTGATGGCTAGGCTAGTGTATTCAGTGTCCACTACAGTCCTGAAGGACTCATCTAATCTCGGCTGTAAGGACAGCACCCCAAAAAGCCCTTTTTAGGGCTAGAACTTCAGTCGTTTTTTTTTTTTTTAATTTTATTTGCATTTGCCTGGCTGTCAGCCTGTGTGTGAGGCTCACAGCATATACTGTGATTAGTGCCACCACTGATATCTGCTTAACATTAGTGTAAATATAAAAAAAAAACTTTTACATAATTTTGCTAGTGTAATCTAATTTCATTTTCTATCAGGTCTGTGTGTCAGGCCCACATCATATACTGTGATTAATTGCTCTGTGCCAACACTGATATCTGGTGTAACATTAGTGTAAAATAAAAAAATAAAAACTTTTACATCATTTTGCTAGTGTAATATAATTTCATTTTCTATCAGTCCTGTGTGTCAGGCTCACAGCATATACTGTGGTTAATTGCTCTGGCCACCACTGATATCTGCTTAACAATTATTAGTGTAAATTTAAAAAAAAAACCTTTTACATCATTTTGCTAGTGTAATCTAATTTCATTTTCTATCAGGCCTGTGTGTCAGGCTCACAGCATATACTGTGGTTAATTGCTCTGTGCCACCACTGATATCTGCTTAACATTAGTGTAAATTTAAAAAAAAAAAACTTTTACATCATTTTGCTAGTGTAATCTAATTTCATTTTCCATCAGGCCTGTGTGTCAGGCCCACATCATATACTGTGATTAATAGCTCTGTTTTCCACCACTTATATCTGGTGTAACATTAGTGTAAATTTAAAAAAAAAATCTTTTACATCAGTCCTCTTCTAGTGTTATTTAATTTTAGTTGCCAGGCCAGCCTGGCTGGCACTAGTGCCAGCCTGTGTGTCAGGCTGCCAGCATATACTGTGCCTACTTCCATCCTCAGTGCCATCACCCCTATCTGGTGTAACATTAGTTTAACTTTAGTAAAAAAAAAATTACATCAGTCTTCTAGTGTTATTTAATTTTAGTTGCCAGGCCAGCCTGCTACTAGTGCCAGCCTGTGTGTCAGGCTGCCAGCACATACTGTGCCTACTTTTATCCTCAGTGCCACCACTCCTATCTGTTGTAACATTAGTGTAACATTTTTTTAAAAAAACTTTTACATCAGTCTGCTAGTGTTATTTAATTGCAGTTGCCTGTCTGCCAGCGTGTGTGCCAGGCCCACTTTCCAACTAGTGCCACAAATCATATTTGTTATAACAGTAGTGTAAATATTTAAAATAAAAACTTTTTTGACTGTGAATCATCAGTCTGCTAGTGCAATTGAATTGCAGTTTCCTGCCTGCCAGTGTGTGTGCCAGGCCCACTTGCCAACTAGTGCCACCAATCATATTTGTTATAACAGTTTTGTAAATATTTAAAATAAAAACTTTTTTGACTGTGAATCATCAGTCTGCTAGTGCAATTGAATTGCAGTTTCCTGCCTGCCAGCGTGTGTGCCAGGCCCACTTGCCAACTAGTGCCACCAATCATATTTGTTATAACAGTTTTGTAAATATTTAAAATAAAATCTTTTTTGACTGTGAATCATCAGTCTGCTAGTGCAATTGAATTGCAGTTTCCTGCCTGCCAGCGTGTGTGCCAGGCCCACTTGCCAACTAGTGCCACCAATCATATTTGTTATAACAGTATTGTAAATATTTAAAATAAAACCTTTTTGACTGTGAATCACCAGTCTGCTAGTGCAATTGAATTGCAGTTGCCTGCGTGTGTGCCAGGCCCACTTGCCAACTAGTGCCACCAATCATATTTGTTATAACAGTAGTGTAAATATTTAAAAAAAAAAACTTTTTGACTGTGAAACATCAGTCAGCTAGTGTAATCTAATTGCAGTTGCCTTCCTCCCAGTGTGTGTGCCAGGCCCACTTGCCAACTAGTGCCACCAATCATATTTGTTATAACAGTATTGTAAATATTTAAAATAAAAACTTTTTTGACGGTGAATCATCAGTCTGCTAGTGCAATTGAATTGCAGTTTCCTGCCTGCCAGCGTGTGTGCCAGGCCCACTTGCCAACTAGTGCCACCAATCATATTTGTTATATTAGTATTGCAAATATTTAAAATAAAAACTTTTTTGACTGTGAATCATCAGTCATCAGTCTGCTAGTGCAATTGAATTGCAGTTGCCTGCCTGCCAGCGTGTGTGTCAGGCCTACTTGCCAACTAGTGCCACCAATCATATTTGTTCATTTATATTACTTTACTGTTTTTACTTTTCTATTTGTCTTTGCATCAATATTAATGCCATATTTGGATTATTTTTATTGCAATTGTTTTTATTGCAATCGGTTTTATTAAGTATCATTGTCCTTGCATCAATATTAATGCCATTGTTGGATTATTTTTATTGTTATTGTTTTTATTAAGAATCATGGATCCATATACTTTTATGCTTTTTTAACCTGTGATTTTCTGCTGTTATTATATGTAATATTAAACCTGTTAAATTGTATTATTTAAAGATCCCATTATTATACCATTGTAGGATCCTTATAGTGTACAAACTGACACTTTTAGTCTATACCCTATATTTAGACCTAGCCTTTTATTAGGCGCTCCTAACACACCCCATCATATTTGTTATAACAGTAGTGTAAATATTTAAAATAAAAACTTTTTTTACTGTGAATCATCAGTCTGCTAGTGCAATTGAATTGCAGTTGCCTGCCTGCCAGCGTGTGTGCCAGGCCCACTTGCCAACTAGTGCCACCAATCATATTTGTTATAACAGTATTGTAAATATTTAAAATAAAAACTTTTTTGACTGTGAATCATCAGTCTGCTAGTGCAATTGAATTGCAGTTGCCTGCCTGCCTGCCAGTGTGTGTGCCAGGCCCACTTGCCAACTAGTGCCACCAATCATATTTGTTATAACAGTATTGTAAATATTTAAAATAAAAACTTTTTTGACTGTGAATCATCAGTCTGCTAGTGCAATTGAATTGCAGTTGCCTGCCTGCCAGTGTGTGTGCCAGGCCCACTTGCCAACTAGTGCCACCAATCATATTTGTTATAACAGTATTGTAAATATTTAATAAAAAAACTTTTTTGACTGTGAAACATCAGTCTACTATAGTAATCTAATTGAAGTTGCCTGCCTGCCTGCCAGCGTGTGTGCCAGGCCCACTTGCCAAGTTAGTGGCACCACTCATATTTGTTGTAACAGTACTTTTAATATTTAAAAAATAAATATTTTTTACTTTGAAACATCAGTCTGCTTTTTTGTGTCAGGCTCAGAGCGTATACTGTGCCCACTTGCCCAGTGCCACCACTCATAATTTGTTTAATAGTAGTGTAAGTGTACATTTTAAAAAAAATTAATCACAGTATATGATGTGGGCCTGACACACAGGCCTGATAGAAAATGAAATTAGATTACACTAGCAAAATGATGTAAAAGTTTTTTTTTAAAATTTACACTAATAATTGTTAAGCAGATATCAGTGGTGGCCAGAGCAATTAACCACAGTATATGCTGTGAGCCTGTCACACAGGACTGATAGAAAATGAAATTATATTACACTAGCAAAATGATGTAAAAGTTTTTTTTTTAATTATTTTACACTAATGTTACACCAGATATCAGTGGTGGCACAGAGCAATTAATCACAGTATATGATGTGGGCCTGACACACAGGCCTGATAGAAAATGAAATTAGATTACACTAGCAAATTATAAGTATTGTAAATATTTAAAATAAAAACTTTTTTGACAGTGAATCATCAGTCTGCTAGTGCAATTGAATTGCAGTTTCCTGCCTGCCAGCATGTGTGCCAGGCCCACTTGCCAACTAGTGCCACCAATCATATTTGTTTTATTAGTATTGCAAATATTTAAAATAAAAACTTTTTTGACTGTGAATCATCAGTCTGCTAGTGCAATTGAATTGCAGTTGCCTGCCTGCCAGCGTGTGTGCCAGGCCCACTTGCCAACTAGTGCCACCAATCATATTTGTTATAACAGTATTGTAAATATTTAAAATAAAAACTTTTTTGACTGTAAAACATCAGTCAGCTAGTGTAATCTAATTGCAGTTGCCTTCCTCCCAGCATGTGTGCTAGGCCCACTTGCCAAATAGTGCCACCAATCATATTTGTTATAACAGTAGTGTAAATATTTAAATAAAAAACTTTTTTGACTGTGAAACATCAGTCTGCTAGTGTAATCTAATTGAAGTTGCCTGCCTGCCTGCCTGCCAGCGTGTGTGCCAGGCCCACTTGCCAACTAGTGCCACCAATCATATTTGTTATAACAGTAGTGTAAATATTTAAAATAAAAACTTTTTTGACTGTGAATCATCAGTCTGCTAGTGCAATTGAATTGCAGTTGCCTGCCTGCCAGTGTGTGTGCCAGGCCCACTTGCCAACTAGTGCCACCAATCATATTTGTTATAACAGTATTGTAAATATTTAATAAAAAAACTTTTTTGACTGTGAAACATCAGTCTACTATAGTAATCTAATTGAAGTTGCCTGCCTGCCAGCGTGTGTTCCAGGCCCACTTGCCAAGTTAGTGGCACCACTCATATTTGTTGTAACAGTACTGTTAATATTTAAAAAATAAATATTTTTTACTTTGAAACATCAGTCTGCTTTTTTGTGTCAGGCTCACAGCATATACTGTGCCCACTTGCCCAGTGCCACCACTCATAATTTGTTTAATAGTAGTGTAAGTGTACATTTTAAAAAAAATGACAGGCAGAGGCAGGCCACCCCGCAGGTGCCGTCGTGGTCATGGTGTTGTGATTCCCTTAGACCCTACAACTATGCACAGTGTTCAGAGGCCAGCTGCCATGGACGCGAAAAGTTCTGAGGAGGACCTAGTTGAATGGCTAACACAGGACACCCAATCTTCTACAGCTTCCGCTCCTAGTCCTAACCTTGACGCACCATCCACCTCCAGCTTAGCTTCGGGCACCTCTCAAGTGACCAGTGCCACTCGCCCGCCTGTCGCCACCAACACTAGCACCACAGCCGATTCACTTGATCTGTCAGAGGAGTTATTGACACATCAGTTGGAAGAAATGAGTGATGCGCAACCATCATTGACAGAGGATGTAGATAACAGTGATATGTCTCAGTCAGGCAGCATTACAGACATGGACGTACGGTGTGATGATGATGTTGTACCCGCTGCTGCTTCCTTTGTTGATTTGTCAGATACAAGTAAAGCGGTTGATGATGATGTGTCCGTGGATGTTACGTGGGTGCCCGCTAGAAGAGAAGAAGAAGAGGGGGAAAGTTCAGATGGGGAGACAGAGAGGAGGAGGAGGAGGAGACGAGTTGGAAGCAGGGGGAGGTCGTCGCAAGGAGCTAGTGGCACAGTCAGACAGCATGCATCGGCACCCGGGGTCAGCCAGACAGCACGCCAATCAACGCATGCTGTTGACACCACTAGAATGCCGTCATCGCAGTGCTCAGCAGTGTGGCATTTTTTTGTGTGTCTGCCTCTGACAACAGCGATGCCATTTGCAACCTGTGCCAAAAGAAACTGAGTCGTGGGAAGTCCAACACCCACCTAGGTACAACTGCTTTGTGAAGGCACATGGTCTCACATCACAAACGCCGATGGGAAGAACACATGAGTAGAAGCAGCACACAAACTCAAAGCCGCCCTCCTCCTCCTGGTCCAGCATCTTCAGCCACGTCAACCACTGCTGTCCTCCTTGTCCCCTCTCAACCATCCTCCACTCAGTCTCTCTTACGTAGCAGTTCCCGGTCATCTGCCCACAGTCAGGTGTCTGTCAAGGACATCTTTGAGCGTAAGAAGCCAATTTCCCAAAGTCACCCCCTTGCCCGGCGTCTGACAGCTGGCTTGTCTGCACTCTTAGCCCGCCAGCTTTTACCATACAAGCTGGTGGAGTCTGAGGCTTTCAAAAAATTTGTATCTATTGGGACACCGCAGTGGAAGCTACCCGGCCAAAATTTCTTTTCACAAAAGGCAATCCCAAACCTGTACTCGATTGTGCGAAAGGAAGTAATGGCATGTCTGGTACACAGCGTTGTGGCAAGGGTCCATATGACCACTGATAGCTGGTCTGCAAAGCATGGTCAGGGCAGGTATATCACTTACTCTGCGCATTGGGTAAACCGGCTGATGGCTGACAAGCATGGAATGCGTGGCTCTGCAGAGGAGTTGGTGACACTGCCACGACTTGCAGGCAGGCCTGCTGCTACCTCCTCTACTCCTCCTACTCCATCCTCTTCCATAACCTCTTCCTTGGCTGAGTCCTCTTCTGCTGCTGCATCTTGCTCCACATCAACGGCACCCCCTCAGCTCCCCAGGTACTATTCAACATCCCGGATACGGCAGTGTCACGCTGTCTTGGGGTTGACTTGCCTGAAAGCCGAGAGTCACACCGCACCAGCACTCCTGTCCTCCCTGAACGCACAGGGGGATCAGTGGCTGACTCCGCACCAACTGGAGATTGGCAAGGTTGTTTCTGACAATGGAAGTAATTTGGTGGCGGCATTGAAATTGGGCAAGTTGACACATGTGTGTAATCTGATTGTACAATGCTTTGTGCATAAGTACCCAGGCTTACAGGAGGTCCTGAAGCAGGCCAGGAAATTATGATTTTAAATTTTTTATATACTGTTACAAGAATTATGATTGGTGCCACTAATTGGCTAGTTGGGCCTGGAAAACACGCTGGCAGGCAGGAGGAAAGTGCAATTCAATGGCACGAGCAAACTGATGAATCACAAGTGAACAATTTGGAATTTTAAAGATTAACAATACTGTTACAACAACTAGGATTGGTGGCACTAATTGGCTAGTTGGGTCTGACACACAGGCTGGCAGGCAGGAGGGAACTGCAATTCAATGGCACTACTAGACTGCAGATTCACAGTCAAAAAAGTGATGATTCACAATGTTTTCTATACTGTTACAACAACTATGATTGGTGGCACTAATTGGCTAGTTGGGCCTGGCACATAGGCTGGCAGATATGAGTCGTGGCTGGTAGGTAGGGCAGCAATTTAACACAGTATGCTGTGGAAGTGACAAAAACACAGGCCTGATAGAAAATTAAGTTAGATTACACTAGCAAAATAATTTAAAATTTTATATTTTAATATTAAAATAATGTTAAGTAGTGCAATGCACATATGAGTGGTCGCACTGGCTGGCTGCTACGTAGGGCAGCAATTAACAACAGTATGCTGTGTAAGTCAGATAGACAGTTAGACACAGGCCTGATAGAAAATAAAATTAGATTACACTAGCATAATGATTTAAAGATTTTTTTGGGGAATTTAAAGAAAAAGGTTAAGCACATAGATATGAGTCGTGGCTGATAGCCTTGGAAGGGCAGCTATTAAAAACAGTAGGCTCTGTAAGTCAGATACACACACGCCTGATAGAAAATACTATTAGATTACACTAGAAAAATGATTTAAATTTTTTTTTGGGGGGGGAAATTAAAAAAAGGTTAAACACATATGAGTTGTGGCTCATAGACTAGGGAGGGCAGCAAGTAAACACAGTAGGCTCTGTATGTCAGCAAAACACACAGGCCTGATAGAAAATGATATTAGATTACACTATCAAAAAAATGTAAACTTTTTTTTTTTAAATTTAAATTAAGGTGAAGAAGATATGAGTGGCGGCTGCCTGGCACAGAGCAATTAACCAAAAGACTGAAAAAAACTGAAGTATATTAATGCTGTGTGAGCCTGACAGACACAGGCCTGATAGAAAATGTAATTAGATTACACTAGCAAAATTATTTGATTTTTAAAAAAAAAAAAAAAAAAATAATGTTATAAACGGATATTAACACTGGTGGCTGGCACAGAGCAATGAACCAGAGTATATGCTGTGTGACACAGGCCTGATAGAAAATGAAAAAAAAATTACACTAGCAAAATAATTAAATTTTTTTGTTGGTTAAATTTAAACTAATGTTGTTAGGCAGATATCAGTGGTGGCAGTAATCACAGCATATGCTGTGAGCCTTACACACAGGCTGAAAGCCAGGCAAATGCTAATAAAAATAGGAGAAAAAAAAACGGCTCGAATTATAGCCCTAAAAAGGGCTTTTTGGGGTGCTGTCCTTGCAGCAGAGATGAGATGAGTCCTTCTGGACTGTAGTGGACACTAAATACACTAGCCTAGCTATCTATTTCCCTATAATGTCAGCAGCACAAACACAACACGTCCTCTCACTAAGAAAGCAAGGTCGTTATGAGTCTAAAATGGCAGCTTCCAAGTAGCTGGGAGGGTCTGTAAGGGAGTGTCTGATGTTGATTGGCTCTAATGTCTCAGAAGGCTGTGACATACAGGGTCAAAGTTTCCTCAATGATGACACATAGGGGGCGGATCGAACATCGCATGTGTTCGCCCGCAGCCGCGAACGCGAACAAGCTATGTTCGCTGTGAACCATTTGCGGGCGAACAGTTCGGGACATCACTATTGATAACTAAGGCGAATCAGCCTCGCCACAAATACGCTGCGGAATTCCAGCGTATTTGAGGTTGACGGCTTGATAACTAGGGGCCCATGCCTGAAGAGCCCTGAAAATTGCACAGAGCTCTAAGATATTGATTGGTAACCTCACCTCTAGAGGATTCCAAACCCCTTATGCTGTCAGAGACCCCCAGACAGCTCCCCAACCTGAAATACTTGCATCTGTTGAGACTACAGTCCAGGAAGGACTAACAAAAGAGGCCCCTTGAATAATACGATGATGGTCTAATCACCATGTCAGAGAGAGTAGAATGCTGGGATTTAAGATGATCAATTGTGATATCCGAGCATATTCCCTGCACCATTGATTCAACAAGCAAAGCTGCAGAGGTTCTGTATAAAAATGAGCAAAGGGGATCGCGTCCAATGCTGCAGTCATGAGACCTAAAACTTCCATGCACATAGCCACTGAAGGGAATGATCGAGACTGAAGGTTTTGACAGGCTGAAACCAATTTCATTCGTCTCTTGTCTGTTAAAGACAGGGTCATAGACACTGAATCTATCTGGAAACCTAAAAAGGTGACCCTTGTCTGAGGAATCAAGAAACTCTTTTGTAAATTGATCCTCCAACCATGTCTTTGAAGAAACAACAGTAGTTGATTTGTGTGAGATTCTGCTAAATGAAAAGATTGAGCCAGTATCAAGATATTGTCTAACACTGCAATACCCTGCTCTCTGATTACAGATAGAAGGGCACCGAGAACCTTTGAAAAGATTCTTGGAGCTGTCGCTAGGCCAAATGGAAGATCGACAAATTGGTAATGCTCGTCTAGAAAAGAGAATCTCAGAAACCGATAGTGATCTGGATGAATCGGAATGTGAAGATAAGCATCCTGTAAGTATGTTGCTGACATGAAATGACCTTGCTGAACAAAAGGCAGAATATTCCTTATAGTCACCATCTTGAAAGTTGGGACCCTTACAAAACGATTCAAAAACATCAGATCCAAAACTGGTCTGAATGAATTTTCTTTCTTTGGGACAAGGAATAGATTTGAATAAAAACCCAGACCCTGTTTCTGAAGCGGAACTGGTGTAATCACCCCTGAAAGCTCCAGATCTGAAACACACTTCAGAAAAGTCTGAGCTTTCACAGGATTTGTTGGAACATAAGAGAGAAAGATTCTTCTTACAGGAGGTCTTATTCTGAAACCTATTCGATACTCTTGCGAAACAATGCTCTGAATCCACCGATTCTGAAAAGAATCTGCCCAAATGTTTTGAAATAATTTCAATCTGCCCCCCACCAGTTGAACTGGATTGAGGGCCGCACCTTCATGCAGTCTAGGGGGCTGGCTTTGGCTTCTTATAAGGCTAAGATTTATTCCAACTTGAAGATGGCTTCCATTTGAAACCAGAGTCCTTAGGGGAAGGAGTGGTTTTCTGTTCTCTATTCTGACGAAAGGAACGAAACCGATTATAAGCTTTAAATTTACCCTTAGACTTTTAATCTTGGGGCAAGAAAACTCCCTTCCCTCCAGTGATAGTGGAAATAATAGAGTCCAACTGAGAACCAAATAAATTATTACCCTGGAAAGATAGAGATAGTAATCTAGATTTAGATAAGATGTCAGCATTCCATGATTTAAGCCATAAAGCTCTTCTAGCCAGAATAGCTAAAGACATACATTTAACATTAATCTTGATGTATCAAAAATAGCATCACAGATAAAATGATTAGCATGTTTAAGCAAACGAACAATGCTAGAGAAATCAGGATCTGTTTCCTCTTTCTTTCCCTCCTTTTTCCCTTTTTTTTTTTTCCCTTCAGAGGCAGATATTTATCAAAATTGTAACAGTGCCTTTTATCTTGTGCACTTCAGAGAAAAAACCCATGTAACATAAATCCAACTCCTTTTAACCTTAACCAACTAGGTTAACCTGTTTTCTGTTTCTAAACAGCTCACCAGCAAGTTATGTTCATTGTACTACATATATATACATATGCAAGTGTCTATTGTCATTTTCTGTGATGGAGAAAAAGGCAAACATATAATATAATGGAAAAGTCAGCAGGAATAGAGTTCTGAGAGGACCAGCTCCTCCAGGCAGAACAGTTGCTCATCCAGAAAAATTTTTTTTTTTGAAGTTCAGAATTTCCCCATGACCTTCCTTAAACGTTACTTTAGCAAACAGTCATGTCAAAGTTTAAAAAGAGAGCTCTCTGTTTTTATCCTACCTTCCGGATAGACAGTGAAGGAAACAGAAAGAAAAAAAAAGTTACCTGTGTGATGAGTAATCCCTCACCACCATTAAACCTGCATTCAGGCTTGTTCCATGTAGGAGATGCAGTCAGCCGCAGTCAGCCACTCTCTCGCCGCTTCTAGCTACAGTTTCCTTACTACTGCAGCGTCCTAGAAAGCGGCAATTCTCCTCCTCAGCTTTACCCGGTGTACACAGGGCTTCCACCTCTGCCTGCTGTGTGGGTGTCAGCTGTCACTGCTATGCGGGTCTCAGTTACTCCAAGTGAGCTCAGGGTTTCAGCCTCCGTCTGCTAAGCGGGTGTCAGTAGCCCACTGGTGTGCGGGTATCAATTGCCCCCTTTCATGCAGCATCAGAAAGATACGGGCTTCTCCTGCACGCTAAGCCAAGCCTATCTCTCAGACTTGCCTGGTTGATGCCTGTTTTCCCTTTTACACCTCTGCACTTCCTTGGGGCCAATCCTTTCCTTCGCCTCTCGAATGTAGAGGACTTCAGGTGTCTTCCGACACGCGGATCTTTCGACCCTGACCCGGTTCCACTGCTGGCTCCTAGGGTCCGTTAGGAGGGCTGTACTATCAGCGTCTCTCACACATGCGGCAGACACGCTGCAGAGCTGCAGTCAACCTACACGCTCCTCCTCCAACCTGAAGTCCTCCCAGGATCTGTTTCCTGATGTGCTAAACTATCCAACCAAAATGTTGATGCAGCTGCAACATCAGCCATAGAAATGGCAGGCCTGAGAATATAGCCAGAATGTAAATATGCTTTCCTTAGATAAGATTCAATCTTCCTATCTAAAGGATCCTTAAAAGAAGTAATATCTTCCATATGAATAGTAGTACGTTTTGCAAGAGTAGAAATAGCCCCATCAACCTTAGGGACTTTTTTCCAAAACTCCAAATTAGCAACTGGTAAAGGATATAACTTCTTAAACCTAGAAGAAGGATTAAAAGAAGCACCAGGCTTAGACCATTCCTTAGCAATCACATCAGAAACCGCACCTGGAACAGAAAAAACCTCAGGAGTAATCACAGAAGGTTTAAAAACAGAATTTAAACGTTTACTGGTTTTATCATCAAGAGGATCAGACTCCTCAATACCCAAAGTAACCAATACTTCTTTCAACAAAGACTGAATATATTCAATCTTAAAAAGATAAGATTTATGAATTTCGATGTCTGAAGTAGGATCTTCTGAAGCAGAGAGATCCTCTTAAGAGGAGGATATTTCAGTATGTTGTCGGTCATCACAAATTTCATCAGTTTTATGAGAAGTTTTAAAAGACCTTTTACGTTTATAAGAAAGTGGAATAGCAGACATAGCCTTCTGTTTTGCATCAGCAATATAATTTTTCATATCAACAGGGATATAATGTACATTAGATGTTGAAGGAACAATAGGTGCTGTACTAGTACTAATAGAAACATCGGCATGCAAAAGCTTATCATGACAACTGTTACATAATATAGCCGGAGATATAATCTCAGCTTGCTTACAACAGATACACTTATCTTTGGTAGAACTGTGTTCAGGCAGCATGGTTCCTACAGTAGCTTCTGAGACTGGATCAGACTGAGACATCTTGTAAAATGTAAAAGAAAAAATAACATTTAAACAAAATATCCAATTTCCTCATATAGCAGTTTCAGGAATGGGAAAAAATGCATATGCTAAATAAACAAACAGTTTAGCCCTCTAGAATATAAAGAGAGCAGGGAGCATAAAGGAAGTGGGGTAATATAACCAAAAAAATATTTGGCGCCAAGTATGACGCAAAGCGCAAAGTGAATTTTTTTGGGCGCCAAACAACATCTTGAAATGACGCAACTTGCGTCATAACAAGCGCGACTTTGCGCCAAACGTCAATAAATACGTAAGAAATTATGAAACTTGCGACACCATAGACGCAAATTTGCACCAAACAATTTTCACGCCAAAAACTACGCAATAAATAACAGCATTTTGCGCCCTTGCAAGCCTAGATTTGCCCGCAAAATAATAAGGAAAAAACAAGTCAAACTGGAAAAAACTAAACCCCAGGTAGAAAAAAATAAAAAAATAACTTTCTAAAACATGATTCTCATACTGAAACTGTTAGACTGCAAAGGGAAATACACATAGACCTGACTCATGGCAAATATAAGCAAATACATGTATTTAAAACTTTATATTAATACATAAAGCTCCAAACATAGCTGAGAGTGTATTAAATAATGATACATACTTACCGAAGACACCCATCCACATATAGCAGACAGCCAAACAAGTACTGAAAACTATCAGCAGAGGTAATGGTATAAGAGTATATTGTTGATCTGAAAAGGGAGGTAGGCGATGAATCCCTACGACCGATAACAGAGAACCCTTGAAAAGATTTCCCATGAGTGAAACCATAAAAATCCAACAGGCAATACTCTCTTCACATCCCTCTGACAAACACTGTACTCAGAGGAATTGGGCTTCAGAATGCTTAGAAGTGCTTATCATATTAGAAAAAATAAAAATCAAGCACAAACTTACTTCACCACCTCTATAGGAGGCAAAGTTTGTAAAACTGAAGTATGTGTGTGGTGGGAGGTGTATTTATAGGCATTTTGAGGTTTCTGAAACTTTGCCCCTCCTGGTAGGAATGTATATCCCATACGTCACTAGCTCATGGACTCTTGCCATTTACATGAAAGAAAGATGACAGCGGATATAAAAAGATTATACACCCCTATTAAAATGTCAGGTTTCTGTGATGTAAAAAAATGAGACTAAGATAAATCATTTCAGAACTTAGTAGTAGTTCCAGCTGAAGAAAAACAGCCCCAAAGCATAATGCTGTCATCACCATGCTTCACTGTGGGTATGGTGTTCTTTTGGTGATGTGAGTGTTGTTTTTGCGCCAAACACATCTTTTAGAATTATGGCCAAAAAGTTCAACCTTGGTTTCATCAGACCACACTTTTTCCCACATGCTTTTGGGAGACTTCAGATGTGTTTTTGCAAAATTTAGCCGGTTTGGATGCTTTTCTTTGTAAGAAAAGGCTTCCATCTTGCCACTCTACCCCATAGCCCAGACATATGAAGAATACAGGAGACTGTTTTCACATGTACCACACAGCCAGTACTTGCCAGATATTCCTGCAGCTCCTTTAATGTTGCTGCAGGCCTCTTGGCAGTCTCCCAGACCAGTTTTCTTCTCGTCTTTTCATCAATTTTGGAGGGACGTCCAGTTCTTAGTAATTTCACTGTTGTGCCTTATTTTCTCCACTTGATGATGACTGTCTTCACTGTGTTCCATGGTATATCTAATGCCTTGGAAATTCTTTTGTACCCTTCTCCTGACTAATACCTTTTAACAATGAGATCCCTCTGATGCTTTGGTAGCTCTCTGCGGACCATGGATTTTGCTGTAGGAAGCGACTAAGAAAATGTCAGGAAAGACCTACTAGAACAGCTGACCTTTATTTGGGGTTAATCAGAGGCACTTTAAATGATGGCAGGTGTGTACTGACTCCTTAATTCTGAACACAGCTACATTATAAGAGGGTGTGCACACCTATGCACCCACATTATTTTAGTTTTTTTTGTTTACTTCCCTCCACCTAAAAGATTTCAGTTTGTTTTCCAATTGAGTTGTAGTTTATAGGACACATTAAAGGTGGTAAAAGTCTGAAATGATTTATCTTTGTCTCATTTTTTTACATTACAGAAACCTGACATTTTAACAGGGGTGTGTAGACTTTTTATATCCACTCTATTATACATACTGTAATAAATTCTACATATGTGTATTTTTTAATAATACTTTTTAATATTTGGTATTCAATATTTCAAAAAAACATAATTTTGATGTTTCATTTCTTTCATATTAGCAAGAGTCCATGAGCTAGTGACGTATGGGATATACATTCCTACCAGGAGGGGCAAAGTTTCCCAAACCTTAAAATGCCTATAAATACACCCCTCACCACACCCACAATTCAGTTTAACGAATAGCCAAGAAGTGGGGTGATAAGAAAGGAGCGAAAGAATCAAAAAAATAAGGAATTGAATAATTGTGCTTTATACAAAAATATCATAACCACCACAAAAAGGGTGGGCCTCATGGACTCTTGCTAATATGAAAGAAATGAATTTATCAGGTAAGTTCTTACATAAATTATGTTTTCTTTCATGTAATTAGCAAGAGTCCATGAGCTAGTGACGTATGGGATAGCAGATACCCAAGATGTGGAACTTCCACGCAAGAGTCACTAGAGAGGGAGGGATAAAATAAAGACAGCCAATTCCGCTGAAAAATAATCCACAACCCAAATCAAAAAGTTTTAATCTTTAGAATGAAAAAAACTGAAATTATAAGAAGACGAATCAAACAGAAACAGCTGCCTGAAGTACTTTTCTACCAAAAACTGCTTCAGAAAAAGAAAACACATCAAAATGGTAGAATTTAGTAAAAGTATGCAAAGAAGACCAAGTCGCTGCTTTGCAAATCTGATCAACAGAAGCTTCATTCCTAAAAGCCCAGGAAGTAGAAACTGACCTAGTAGAATGAGCCGTAATCCTTTGAGGCGGGAATTTACCCGACTCCACATAAGCATGATGAATCAAAGACTTTAACCAAGACGCCAAAGAAATGGCGGAAGCCTTCTGACCTTTCCTGGAACCAGAAAAGATAACAAAAAGACTGGAAGTCTTCCTAAAATCTTTAGTAGCTTCAACATAGTATTTCAAAGCTCTAACTACATCCAAAGAATGTAACTATCTTTCCTTAGAATTCTTAGGATTAGGACACAATGAAGGAACAACAATTTCTCTACTAATGTTGTTAGAATTCACAACCTTAGGTAAAAATTGAAAAGAAGTCCGTAACACCGCCTTATCCTGATGAAAAATCAGAAAAGGAGATTCACAAGAAAGAGCAGATAACTCAGAAACTCTTCTAGCAGAAGAGATAGCCAAAAGGAACAATACTTTCCAGGAAAGTAATTTAATGTCCAGAGAATGCATAGGCTCAAACGGAGGAGCCTGCAAAGCTTTCAAAACCAAATTAAGACTCTAAGGAGGAGAGATCGACTTAATGACAGGTTTGACACGAGACAAAGCCTATACAAAACAATGAATATCAGGAAGATTAGCAATCTTTCTGTGAAAAAGAACAGAAAGAGCAGAGATTTGTCCTTTCAAAGAACTTACAGACAAACCTTTATCCAAACCATCCTGAAGAAATTGTAAAATTCTAGGAATTCTGAAAGAATGCCAGGAAAATTTATGAGAACACCAAGAAATGTAAGTCTTCCAAACTCGATAATAAATCTTCCTAGAGACGGATTTATGAGCCTGTAACATAGTGTTAATCACTGAGTCAGAGAAACCTCTATGACTGAGGATCAAGCGTTCAATCTCCATACCTTCAAATTTAATGATTTGAGATCCTGATGAAAAAATGGACCTTGAGATAGAAGGTCTGGTCTTAATGGAAGTGTCCAAGGTTAACAACTGGCCATCCGAACGAGATCCGCAAACCAAAACCTGTGTGGCCATGCTGGAGCCACCAGCAGTACAAATGATCGCTCCAATAGAATTTTGCAGATTACTTTTGGAAGAAGAACTAGAGGCGGAAAGATATAAGCAGGATGATAATTCCAAGGAAGTGACAACGCATCCACTGCTTCCGCCTAAGGATCCCGGGATCTGGACAGATACCTGGGAAGTTTCTTGTTCAGATGAGAGGCCATCAGATCTATTTCTGGAAGATCCCAGATTCGAACAATCTGAAGAAAAACCTCTGGATGAAGAGACCATTCGCCTGGATGTAACGTCTGGCGACTGAGGTAATCCGCTTCCCGAATGTCTACACCTGGGATGTGAACCGCAGAAATTAGACAGGAGCTGGATTCCGCCCATACAAGTATCCAAGATACTTCTTTCATAGCTTGAGGACTGTGAGTCCCCCCTTGATGATTGACATATGCCACGGTCGTGACATTGTCTGTTTGAAAACAAATAAACGATTCTCTCTTCAGAAGAGGCCAGAACTGAAGAGCTCTGAAAATCGCACGGAGTTCCAAAATGTTGATTGGTAATCTCGCCTCCTGAGATTCCCAAACCCCTTGCGCTGTCAGAGATCCCCATACAGCTCCCCAACCTGATAGACTCGCATCTGTTGAGATCACAGTCCAGGTTGGACGAACGAAAGAGGCCCCTTGAATTAAACGATGGTGATCCATCCACCAAGTTAGAGATGATCGAACATTGGGATTTAAGGATATTATTTGTGATATCCTTGTATAATCCCTGCACCACTGGTTCAGCATACAAAGCTGGAGTGGTCTCGTGTGAAAACGAGCAAAAGGGATCGCGTCCGATGCAGCAGTCATGAGACCTAAAATCTCCATGCATAATGCTACCGAAGGGAACAATTGAGACTGAAGGTTTCGACAGGCTGAAACCAATTTCAGACGTCTCTTTTCTGTCAGAGACAAAGTCATGGACACTGAATCTATTTGGAAACCTAAAAAGGTTACTTTTGTCTGAGGAATCAAAGAACTCTTTGGTAAATTGATCCTCCAACCATGTCTTTGAAGAAACAACACAAGTTGATTCGTATGAGATTCTGCAGAATGTAAAGACTGAGCAAGTACCAAGATATCGTCCAAATAAGGAAATACCGCAATACCCTGTTCTCTGATTACAGAGAGAAGGGCACCGAGAACCTTCGAAAAGATCCTTGGCGCTGTTGCTAGACCAAATGGAAGAGCAATAAACTGGTAATGCTTGTCTAGAAAAGAGAATCTCAGAAATCTGGATGAATTGGAATATGCAGGTATGCATCCTGTAAGTCTATTGTAGACATATAATGCCCTTGCTGAACAAAAGGCAGAATAGTTCTTATAGTCACCATTTTGAATGTTGGTATCCTTACATAACGATTCAATATTTTTAGATCCAGAACCGGTCTGAAAGAATTCTCTTTCTTTGGTACGATGAATAGATTTGAATAAAACCCCAGACCCTCTTCCAGAACTGGAACTGGTATAATTACCCCAGCTAACTCTAGGTCTGAAACACATTTCAGAAACGCCTGAGCCTTCACTGGATTGACTTGACACAGGCGGTCTCACTTTGAAACCTATTCTGTACCCTTGCGAAACAATGTTCTGAATCCAAAGATTGTGAACCGAATTGATCCAAACATCCTTGAAAAATCGTAACCTGCCCCCTACCAGCTGCGCTGGAATGAGGGCCGCACCTTCATGCGGATTAAGGGGCTGGTTTTGACTTTCTGGAAGGCTTGGATTTATTCCAGACTGGATTAGGTTTCCAACCGGAAACTGTTCCTTTAGGGGAAGGATCGGGCTTCTGCTCCTTATTCTGACGAAAGTAACGAAAACGATTAGCAGCCCTGTAATTACCTTTAGATTTTTTGCCCTGAGGCAAAAAGGCACCCTTCCCTCCAGTAACAGTTGAAATTATAGAATCCAACTGAGAACCAAACAATTTATTACCTTGGAAAGAGAGAGAAAGCAAAGTTGACTTAGAAGTCATATCTACATTCCAGGATTTAAGCCATAAAGCTCGTCTAGCTAAAATAGCTAAAGACATATACAGGACATCAACTCTAATGATATCAAAAATGGCATCACAGACAAAGTTATTAGCGTGTTGAAGAAGTTTAACAATGCTATATGTATTATGATCTGTCACTTGTTGCGCTAAAGCCTCCAACCAGAAAGTTGAAGCTGCAGCAACATCAGCCAAAGAGATAGCAGGTCTAAGTAGATTACCTGAACATAAATAAGCTTTTCTCAAAAAAGATTCAATTTTCCTATCTAAAGGATCTTTAAATGAAGTGCTATCTGCCGTAGGAATAGCAGTACATTTGGCAAGAGTAGAGATAGCCCCATCGACTTTAGGGATTTTGTCCCAAAACTCTAATCTGTCAGATGGCACAGGATATAATTGCTTAAAACGTTTAGAAGGAGTAAATGAATTACCCAAAACTCCAATCTATCAGATGGCATAGGGTACAATTTCTTAAACCTTGGAGAAGGAGTAAATGAAGTACCCAGACTATCCCATTCCCTAGCAATCACATCTGAGATAGCATCAGGAACTGGAAAAACTTCCGGAATTAACACATGAGGTTTATAAACTGAATTTAATCGTATAGCAGTTTTAGTATCAAGAGGACTTGACTCCTCCATATCTAAAGCAATCAAAACTTCTTTAAGTAATGAACGAATAAACTCCATCTTAAATAAATATGAAGATTTATCAGTATCAATATCTGAAATAGAATCTTCTGAACCGGAAAAAACCTCATCAGAAACAGATAAGTCAGAATGATGGTGGTCGCCTAAAAATTCATCTGAAATGTGAGAAGTCTTAAAAGACCTTTTACGTTTACTGGAAGGAGGAATAACAGACAGAGCCTTCCTAATAGAATTAGAAACAAATTCTTTTACATTAACAGGAACATCCTGAACAATAGATGTTGAAGGAACAACAACAGCTAAAGGATTATTACTAATGGAAACGCAATCTGCATTGGAAAGTTTATCATGACAGCTTTCACAAACTACAGCTGGAGGAACAGTTACCACAAGTTTACAACATATGCACTTAACTTTGGTAGAAACAGCATCAGGCAGCGTCTGTCCATTAGTGGATTTTGATCCAGGGTCAGGATGAGACATCTTGCAATATGTAATAGAAAAAACAACATATAAAGCAAAATTATCAAATTCCTTAAATGACAGTTTCAGGAATGGGAAAGAATGCAAAATAATAAGCTTCTAGAAACCAGAAGCAATGAAAAGGAAATGTTTAAATAATGTGAGTAAAAAAGACGCCCACATTTTTTTGGCGCAAAAAAATGTCTGAATACGCATGCGTAACAGAATACAACTTCCGGCGTCAATTACGTCGCCGGAAATGACAACATTTTTAGCGCCAAAAAAATTTGCGCCAAAAATGACGTAATAAAAATTTTCTGCCCCCGCGAGCCTAACAGCATGCAGGAAAAAATGGGCAAATGAAATTTTTCAAGGTAAGAAAAAATAACTAAATGCATTATCCCAATAATGAAACTGACAGTCTGTATTGAAAAGGAATACTGATTATCCTGAATCAAGGCAAATATAAGTTTATAGACATATATTTAGAACTTTACATATAAAGTGCCTAACCATAGCGTAGAGTGTCACAAAAAATAAGACTTACTTACCCCAGGACACTCCTCTACATATAGTAGATAGCCAAACCAGTACTGAAACGAGAATCAGTAGAGGTAATGGTATATAAGAGTATATCGTCGATCTGAAAAGGGAGGTAGGAGAAGAAAACATAATTTATGTAAGAACTTACCTGATAAATTCATTTCTTTCATATTAGCAAGAGTCCATGAGCTAGTGACGTATGGGATATACATTCCTACCAGAAGGGGCAAAGTTTCCCAAACCTCAAAATGCCTATAAATACACCCCTCACCACACCCACAAATCAGTTTAACGAATAGCCAAGAAGTGGGGTGATAAGAAAAAAGTGCGAAAGCATAAAAAATAAGGAATTGGAATAATTGTGCTTTATACAAAAAAAAATTATAACCACCACAAAAAAGGGTGGGCCTCATGGACTCTTGCTAATATGAAAGAAATGAATTTATCAGGTAAGTTCTTACATAAATTATGTTTTCTTTCATGTAATTAGCAAGAGTCCATGAGCTAGTGACGTATGGGATAATGACTACCCAAGATGTCGATCTTCCACGCAAGAGTCACTAGAGAGGGAGGGATAAAATAAAGATAGCCAATTCCGCTGAAAATAATCCACACCCAAAATAAAGTTTAAATCTTATAATGAAAAAAACTGAAATTATAAGCAGAAGAATCAAACTGAAACAGCTGCCTGAAGTGCTTTTCTACCAAAAACTGCTTCAGAAGAAGAAAACACATCAAAATGGTAGAATTTAGTAAAAGTATGCAAAGAAGACCAAGTTGCTGCTTTGCAAATCTGATCAACCGAAGCTTCATTCCTAAACGCCCAGGAAGTAGAAACTGACCTAGTAGAATGAGCTGTAATCCTTTGAGGCGGAGTTTTACCCGACTCGACATAAGCATGATGAATTAAAGATTTCAACCAAGATGCCAAAGAAATGGCAGAGGCCTTCTGACCTTTCCTAGAACCGGAAAAAGATAACAAATAGACTAGAAGGCTTTCGGAAATTCTTAGTAGCTTCAACATAATATTTCAAAGCTCTAACTACATCCAAAGAATGCAATGATCTCTCCTTAGAATTCTTAGGATTAGGACACAATGAAGGAACCACAATTTCTCTACTAATGTTGTTAGAATTCACAACCTTAGGTAAAAATTTAAAAGAAGTTCGCAACACTGCCTTATCCTGATGAAAAATCAGAAAAGGAGACTCACAAGAAAGAGCAGATAATTCAGAAACTCTTCTAGCAGAAGAGATGGCCAAAAGAAACAAAACTTTCCAAGAAAGTAATTTAATGTCCAGTGAATGCATAGGTTCAAACGGAGGAGCTTGAAGAGCCCCCAGAACAAAATTCAAACTCCAAGGAGGAGAAATTGACTTAATTACAGGTTTTATACGTACCAAAGCTTGTACAAAACAATGAATATCAGGAAGATTAGCAATCTTTCTGTGAAAAAGAACAGAAAGAGCAGAGATTTGTCCTTTCAAGGAACTTGCAGACAAACCTTTATCCAAACCATTCTGAAGAAACTGTAAAATTCTCGGAATTCTAAAAGAATGCCAGGAAAAATGATGAGAAAGACACCAAGAAATGTAAGTCTTCCAGACTCGATAATATATCTTTCTAGATACAGATTTACGAGCCTGTAACATAGTATTAATCACAGAGTCAGAGAAACCTCTTTGACTAAGAATCAAGCGTTCAATCTCCATACCTTCAAATTTAAGGATTTGAGATCCTGATGGAAAAAAGGACCTTGTGATAGAAGGTCTGGTCTTAACGGAAGAGTCCACGGTTGGCAAGAGGCCATCCGGACAAGATCTGCATACCAAATCTGTGAGGCCATGCTGGAGCCACCAGCAGAACAAACGAGCATTCCTTCAGAATCTTGGAGATTACTCTTGGAAGAAGAACTAGAGGCGGAAAGATATAGGCAGGACGATACTTCCAAGGAAGTGACAATGCATCCACTGCTTCCGCCTGAGGATCCCTGGATCTGGACAGATACCTGGGAAGTTTCTTGTTTATATGAGAAGCCATCAGATCTATTTCTGGAAGTCCCCACATTTGAACAATCTGAAGAAATACCTCTGGGTGAAGAGACCATTCGCCCGGATGTAACGTTTGGCGACTGAGATAATCCGCTTCCCAATTGTCTATACCTGGGATATGAACCGCAGAAATTAGACAGGAGCTGGATTCCGCCCAAACCAGAATTCGAGATACTTCTTTCATAGCCAGAGGACTGTGAGTCCCTCCTTGATGATTGATATATGCCAAAGTTGTGACATTGTCTGTCTGAAAACAAATGAACGATTCTCTCTTTAGAAGAGGCCATGACTGAAGAGCTCTGAAAATTGCACGGAGTTCCAAAATATTGATTGGTAATCTCCCCTCCTGAGATTCCCAAACCCCTTGTGCTGTCAGAGACCCCCAAACAGCTCCCCAACCTGTCAGACTTGCATCTGTTGAAATCACAGTCCAGGTTGGAAGAACAAAAGAAGCCCCCTGAACTAAATGATGGTGATCTGTCCACCACGTCAGAGAGTGTCGTACAAACGGTTTTAAAGATATCAATTGATATATCTTTGTGTAATCCCTGCACCACTGGTTCAGCATACAGAGCTGAAGAGGTCGCATGTGAAAACGAGCAAAGGGGATCGCGTCCGATGCAGCAGTCATAAGACCTAGAATTTCCATGCATAAGGCTACCGAAGGGAATGATTGAGACTGAAGGTTTCGACAAGCTGAAACCAATTTTAGACGTCTC
Source organism: Bombina bombina (assembly GCF_027579735.1). Taxonomy (NCBI): domain Eukaryota; kingdom Metazoa; phylum Chordata; class Amphibia; order Anura; family Bombinatoridae; genus Bombina; species Bombina bombina. The sequence goes on along the minus strand of NC_069501.1, from coordinate 561,434,774 downwards.
TTGTCTGTCAGAGACAGAGTCATGGACACTGAATCTATCTGGAAACCTAAAAAGGTTACCCTTGTCTGAGGAATCAATGAACTTTTCGGCAAATTGATCCTCCAACCATGATCTCGAAGAAACAATACGAGTCGATTCGTATGAGATTCTGCTAAATGTGAAGACTGAGCAAGTACCAAGATATCGTCCAAATAAGGAAATACCACAATACCCTGTTCTCTGATTACAGACAGAAGGGCACCGAGAACCTTTGAAAAAAATCCTTGGAGCTGTTGCTAGGCCAAACGGCAGAGCCACAAATTGGTAATGCTTGTCTAGGAAAGAGAATCTCAGAAACTGATAGTGATCTGGATGAATCGGAATATGCAGATATGCATTCTGTAAATCTATTGTGGACATATAATGCCCTTGCTGAACAAAAGGCAGAATAGTCCTTATAGTTACCATTTTGAATGTTGGTATCCTTACAAAATGATTCAATATTTTTAGATCCAGAACTGGCCTGAAGGAATTCTCCTTCTTTGGTACAATGAAGAGATTTGAATAAAACCCCAGTCCTTGTTCCAGAACTGGAACTGGCATAATTACTCCAGCCAACTCTAGATCTGAAACACATTTCAGAAATGCTTGAGCCTTCGCTGGATTTACTTGTACACGGGAAAGAAAAAATCTCTTTGCAGGAGGCCTTATCTTGAAGCCAATTCTGTACCCTTCTGAAACAATGTTCTGAATCCAAAGATTGTGAATTGAATTGATCCAAATTTCTTTGAAAAATCGTAATCTGCCCCCTACCAGCTGGGCTGGAATGAGGGCCGCACCTTCATGTGGACTTGGGAGCTGGCTTTGGTTTTCTAAAAGGCTTGGATTTATTCCAGACTGGAGATGGTTTCCAGACTGATACCGCTCCTGTGGGTGAAGGATCAGGCTTTTGTTCCTTATTGTGACGAAAGGAACGAAAACGATTATTAGACCTAAATTTACCTTTAGATTTTTTATCCTGTGGTAAAAAAGTTCCTTTCCCTCCAGTAACAGTTGAGATAATAGAATCCAACTGAGAACCAAATAATTTATTACCCTGGAAAGAAAGGGAAAGCAAAGTTGACTTAGAAGACATATCAGCATTCCAAGTTTTAAGCCATAAAGCTCTTCTAGCTAAAATAGCTAGGGACATATACCTGACATCAACTCTAATGATATCAAAGATAGCATCACAAATAAAGTTATTAGCATGTTGAAGAAGATTAACAATGCTATGAGAATTATGATCTGTTACTTGTTGCGCTAAAGCTTCTAACCAAAAAGTTGAAGCTGCAGCAACATCCGCTAAAGATATAGCAGGTCTAAGAAGATTACCTGAACATAAGTAAGCTTTTCTTAGAAAGGATTCAATGTTCCTATCTAAAGGATCCTTAAAGGAAGTACTATCTGCCGTAGGAATAGTAGTACGTTTAGCAAGAGTAGAGATAGCCCCATCAACTTTAGGGATTTTGTCCCAAAACTCTAATCTGTCAGATGGCACAGGATATAATTGCTTAAAACGTTTAGAAGGAGTAAATGAATTACCCAAATTATTACATTCCCTGGAGATTACTTGAGAAATAGCATCAGGGACAGGAAAAACTTCTGGAATAACTACAGGAGATTTAAAAACCTTATTTAAACGTTTAGATTTAGTATCAAGAGGACCAGAATCCTCTATTTCTAATGCAATTAAGACTTCTTTAAGTAAAGAACGAATAAATTCCATTTTGAATAAATATGAAGATTTATCAGCATCAACCTCTGAGACAGAATCCTCTGAACCAGAGGAATCATTATCAGAATCAGAATGATGATGTTCATTTAAAAATTCATCTGAAAAATGAGAAGTTTTAAAAGACCTTTTACGTTTACTAGACGGAGGAATAACAGACATAGCCTTCTTAATGGATTTAGACACAAAATCTCTTATGTTAACAGGAACACTAGTATTAGATGTTGATGAAACAGCAACAGGTAATGTAACATTACTAAAGGAAATATTATCTGCATTAACAAGTTTGTCATGACATTCATTACAAACAACAGCTGGAGGAACAGATACCACAAGTTTACAGCAGATACACTTAACTTTGGTAGATCCAGCACCAGGCAGCGATTTTCCAGTAGTATCTTCTGACTCAGGGTCAAACTGGGACATCTTGCAATATGTAATAGAAAAAACAACATATAAAGCAAAATTGATCAAATTCCTTAAATGACAGTTTCAGGAATGGGAAAAAATGCCAGTGAACAAGCTTCTAGCAACCAGAAGCAATAAATAATGAGACTTAAATAATGTGGAGACAATAATGACGCCCATATTTTTTAGCGCCAAAAAAGACACCCACATTATTTGCCGCCTAAATGCTTTTGGCGCCAAAAATGACGCCACATCCGGAACGCCGACACTTTTGGCACAAAAAAACCTCAAAAAATGACGCAACTTCCGGCAACACGTATGATGCCGGAAATATAAAAAAAAATTTGCGCCAAAAAAGTCAGCGCCAAGAATGACGCAATAAAATGAAGCATTTTCAGCCCCCGCGAGCCTAACAGCCCACAGGGAAAAAAGTCAATTTTAAGGTAAGAAAAAAATGATTAATTCATATGCATTATCCCAAATATGAAACTGACTGTCTGAAATAAGGAACGTTGAACATCCTGAGTCAAGGCAAATAAATGTTTGAACACATATATTTAGAACTTTTATATAAAAGTGCCCAACCATAGCTTAAGAGTGTCACAGAAAATAAGACTTACTTACCCCAGGACACTCATCTACACGTAGTAGAAAGCCAAACCAGTACTGAAACGAGAATTAGTAGAGGTAATGGTATATATAAGAGTATATCGTCGATCTGAAAAGGGAGGTAAGAGATGAATCTCTACGACCGATAACAGAGAACCTATGAAATAGACCCCGTAGAAGGAGATCATTGAATTCAAATAGGCAATACTCTCACATCCCTCTGACATTCACTGCACGCTGAGAGGAAAACCGGGTTCCAACCTGCTGCGGAGCGCATATCAACGTAGAATCTAGCACAAACTTACTTTACCACCTCCATAGGAGGCAAAGTTTGTAAAACTGATTTGTGGGTGTGGTGAGGGGTGTATTTATAGGCATTTTGAGGTTTGGGAAACTTTGCCACTCCTGGTAGGAATGTATATCCCATACGTCACTAGCTCATGGACTCTTGCTAATTACATGAAAGAAATCTCTACGACCGATAACAGAGAACCTATGAAATAGATCCCCTAGAGGTAGACCATTGTATTCAAATAGGCAATACTCTCTTCACATCCGTCTGACATTCACTGCACTCTGAGAGGAAAACCGGGCTTCAACCTGTTGCGAAGCGCAAATCAACGAAGAATCTTAAGCACAAACTTACTTCACCACCTCCACGGGAGGCAAAGTTTGTAAAACTGAATTGTGGGTGTGGTGAGGGGTGTATTTATAGGCATTTTAAGGTTTGGGAAACTTTGCCCCTCCTGGTAGGAATGTATATCCCATACGTCACTAGCTCATGGACTCTTTCTAATTACATGAAAGAAATGCGCCTTGAGATGAATAATTCTTCATGTGCGATAACCCAACACATATTTAGACATGTATATATACAAGATAGCCCTTTGCAGTCAAACACCATGTCATATACCATGTATCTTTGAGCACTTTTTTAATATTTCTATGAATAATATTTATCAGATAGTATTTATATAAGTGTCACTGTAATTTTGAATGTATTTATGTTGTTTAGAACAACTTTATTAACGCACTACCTTCTATGTGAGGTTTGACGAGCATACATAGCAACTGCGCTCTTGCGATTGTATTTACTTTCAACGTGTAATATGAGTGCTATTTTAGTCTCATACCACTTATTGCTAAAAATATGCAAATGCATTTCGGCCGGAAAAATGGGCCTTTTTTAAAGCAGCAAAGATACTTGAATGATGTATAACCTGACTCCTATTTAAAGAAAATAAGATGCCTTTAACATCTCCCCTAATTCCATGTCACAGTCACTTGACCGCTTACCATGTGCGATTGTTTACCTGTGGTAATCACATGACGAAGTGACCGTATATGATTAGACGTAAACAACATCACAGTCACGTGACTAGAGGCACATCTTGTATTGCTTATCCCTTCCAAATTGTCTTGATTGATAGAGAAATAGATTAATCATACCTGATGTGTATGATTCAAAGTGTAACAGGTGTCCCATAATACATGTTATAGGAAGGTGAGTCTTTATTTCCTTTAAATAGGAGGAAGGTTATACAGCATTCAAGTATCTTTGCTGCATTAAAAAGGCCAGTTGTAAGGCCAAAATGCGTTTGTAAATTTGTATTTATCTATTAGTGACCGGAGTTAAAACCAAAGTTCCAGATTATCGGCCAGTAATTACAGATGGGGACTGCTCATACAGACCTAAGGACCATTACTATACTGTTTTTCTGTAAAATATAGGATGTATTATTCCAGCTTATAAGGGGTGAGCACCCTTATAGGAATGAACGGTTTCTAGTATTTTTCCCTATAATATACTAGCCTGTTAGAGCATTGAAGAGCTGATAACATTAATTTTAACAATTGATAATAAAGTTATTTTTTATTATTTATAGGATTTGATGCACTTAAACCCATTTTCCACAACTTTTTATTTTCTTTTTTCTTGTCGATGCAAATAAGTTGAGATCTGCTGATCCTGGTTATTCAGTTGGTGAAATATTTTGGCTGCCAACGACTAATTTAAAGTTGTAGTGTCCCTCTAAGAAATTGGTTCTTTGATTTTTAGATCCTTTTAAAATTCTGTACTTTTTGGGTCCTGTGGTGATTTGTTTGGAATTGCAACCTTCCTTTAAGATTCACCCTGTGTTTCATGTATCACTTTTGAAAGCTTTTAGGGAATTAACAGGACTTCCTTACTGTATCATTACAGTTAATGGTTTGGATGAATATGAGGTCCAAAAGATTTCAGATCACCGTATTTTCAGGGATCGTCTGGAATATACAATGGAAGGATTATGGTCCTGAAGATAATTCATAGGAGCCTGAAAGTAACATCCATGCTTTGTTTTGTGGTTTATTTTCATAGGACTAATCCTTCCAGACCATGTAGGCCCCCCTGAGGTTGCGCTTGGAGGGGGCTCTGTCATAACAAGCATTTGTTAAAAAGAGTGATTTCTGTTCCTGCTGCAGTAAGGACATTAATTATAGTAGTCCTTGTAAGCTGTTTGTAGCATGATTCTGCTTGTGTATTGAGAGTACTAGCTATCTCTACTCTGGCAATTTACTATTTGAATTTTCCGGTTTGAATTGGTTACCCCTTGGCTAATCCATATGGAAAAAAGAGAGAAAACGACGGCACTACTAGTGCTGTGTCCCTTATTCTATTGTACTCTCCTAAGTAGTGGGGGAGAGAATGGTCAATTGCTATATATTGGGACTAAGGTGCTGTACATAAAAAGGAGCAAACCAACGGGTATCAATTACAAGCGCAATTGGAAGAATGTACTTTAGTAGCACAAAGTGAAAAAATCACTGTTTGTACCATAGGAAAATAGAATCCAAAGAAATGGAGTATTTAAAACTTAACGTTTAATAATATTAATAAAAACAGAATTTATGTTTACCTGATAAATTACTTTCTCCAACGGTGTGTCCGGTCCACGGCGTCATCCTTACTTGTGGGATATTCTCTTCCCCAACAGGAAATGGCAAAGAGCCCAGCAAAGCTGGTCACATGATCCCTCCTAGGCTCCGCCTACCCCAGTCATTCGACCGACGTTAAGGAGGAATATTTGCATAGGAGAAACCATATGGTACCGTGGTGACTGTAGTTAAAGAAAATAAATTATCAGACCTGATTAAAAAAACCAGGGCGGGCCGTGGACCGGACACACCGTTGGAGAAAGTAATTTATCAGGTAAACATAAATTCTGTTTTCTCCAACATAGGTGTGTCCGGTCCACGGCGTCATCCTTACTTGTGGGAACCAATACCAAAGCTTTAGGACACGGATGAAGGGAGGGAGCAAATCAGGTCACCTAAATGGAAGGCACCACGGCTTGCAAAACCTTTCTCCCAAAAATAGCCTCAGAAGAAGCAAAAGTATCAAACTTGTAAAATTTGGTAAAAGTGTGCAGTGAAGACCAAGTCGCTGCCCTACATATCTGATCAACAGAAGCCTCGTTCTTGAAGGCCCATGTGGAAGCCACAGCCCTAGTGGAATGAGCTGTGATTCTTTCGGGAGGCTGCCGTCCGGCAGTCTCGTAAGCCAATCTGATGATGCTTTTAATCCAAAAAGAGAGAGAGGTAGAAGTTGCTTTTTGACCTCTCCTTTTACCGGAATAAACAACAAACAAGGAAGATGTTTGTCTAAAATCCTTTGTAGCATCTAAATAGAATTTTAGAGCGCGAACAACATCCAAATTGTGCAACAAACGTTCCTTCTTTGAAACTGGTTTCGGACACAGAGAAGGTACGATAATCTCCTGGTTAATGTTTTTGTTAGAAACAACTTTTGGAAGAAAACCAGGTTTAGTACGTAAAACCACCTTATCTGCATGGAACACCAGATAAGGAGGAGAACACTGCAGAGCAGATCATTCTGAAACTCTTCTAGCAGAAGAAATTGCAACTAAAAACAAAACTCTCCAAGATAACAACTTAATATCAACGGAATGTAAGGGTTCAAACGGAACCCCCTGAAGAACTGAAAGAACTAAATTGAGACTCCAAGGAGGAGTCAAAGGTTTGTAAACAGGCTTAATTCTAACCAGAGCCTGAACAAAGGCTTGAACATCTGGCACAGCTGCCAGCTTTTTGTGAAGTAACACAGACAAGGCAGAAATCTGTCCCTTCAGGGAACTTGCAGATAATCCTTTTTCCAATCCTTCTTGAAGGAAGGATAGAATCTTAGGAATCTTAACCTTGTCCCAAGGGAATCCTTTAGATTCACACCAACAGATATATTTTTTCCAAATTTTGTGGTAAATCTTTCTAGTTACAGGCTTTCTGGCCTGAACAAGAGTATCGATAACAGAATCTGAGAACCCTCGCTTCGATAAGATCAAGCGTTCAATCTCCAAGCAGTCAGCTGGAGTGAAACCAGATTCGGATGTTCGAACGGACCCTGAACAAGAAGGTCTCGTCTCAAAGGTAGCTTCCAAGGTGGAGCCGATGACATATTCACCAGATCTGCATACCAAGTCCTGCGTGGCCACGCAGGAGCTATCAAGATCACCGACGCCCTCTCCTGATTGATCCTGGCTATCAGCCTGGGGATGAGAGGAAACGGCGGGAACACATAAGCTAGTTTGAAGGTCCAAGGTGCTACTAGTGCATCCACTAGAGCCGCCTTGGGATCCCTGGATCTGGACCCGTAGCAAGGAACTTTGAAGTTCTGACGAGAGGCCATCAGATCCATGTCTGGAATGCCCCACAGCTGAGTGACTTGGGCAAAGATTTCCGGATGGAGTTCCCACTCCCCCGGATGCAATGTCTGACGACTCAGAAAATCCGCTTCCCAATTTTCCACTCCTGGGATGTGGATAGCAGACAGGTGGCAGGAGTGAGACTCCGCCCATAGAATGATTTTGGTCACTTCTTCCATCGCTAGGGAACTCCTTGTTCCCCCCTGATGGTTGATGTACGCAACAGTTGTCATGTTGTCTGATTGAAACCGTATGAACTTGGCCCTCGCTAGCTGAGGCCAAGCCTTGAGAGCATTGAATATCGCTCTCAGTTCCAGAATATTTATCGGTAGATGAGATTCTTCCCGAGACCAAAGACCCTGAGCTTTCAGGGATTCCCAGACCGCGCCCCAGCCCATCAGACTGGCGTCGGTCGTGACAATGACCCACTCTGGTCTGCGGAATGTCATCCCTTGTGACAGGTTGTCCAGGGACAGCCACCAACGGAGTGAGTCTCTGGTCCTCTGATTTACTTGTATCTTCGGAGACAAGTCTGTATAGTCCCCATTCCACTGACTGAGCATGCACAGTTGTAATGGTCTTAGATGAATGCGCGCAAAAGGAACTATGTCCATTGCCGCTACCATCAAACCGATCACTTCCATGCACTGCGCTATGGAAGGAAGAGGAATGGAATGAAGTATCCGACAAGAGTCTAGAAGTTTTGTTTTTCTGGCCTCTGTCAGAAAAATCCTCATTTCTAAGGAGTCTATTATTGTTCCCAAGAAGGGAACCCTTGTTGACGGACATAGAGAACTCTTTTCCACGTTCACTTTCCATCCGTGAGATCTGAGGAAGGCCAGGACAATGTCCGTGTGAGCCTTTGCTTGAGGAAGGGACGACGCTTGAATCAGAATGTCGTCCAAGTAAGGTACTACAGCAATGCCCCTTGGTCTTAGCACAGCTAGAAGGGACCCTAGTACCTTTGTGAAAATCCTTGGAGCAGTGGCTAATCCGAAAGGAAGCGCCACGAACTGGTAATGCTTGTCCAGGAATGCGAACCTTAGGAACCGATGATGTTCCTTGTGGATAGGAATATGTAGATACGCATCCTTTAAATCCACCGTGGTCATGAATTGACCTTCCTGGATGGAAGGAAGAATAGTTCGAATGGTTTCCATCTTGAACGATGGAACCTTGAGAAACTTGTTTAAGATCTTGAGATCTAAGATTGGTCTGAACGTTCCCTCTTTTTTGGGAACTATGAACAGATTGGAGTAGAACCCCATCCCTTGTTCTCTTAATGGAACAGGATGAATCACTCCCATTTTTAACAGGTCTTCTACACAATGTAAGAATGCCTGTCTTTTTATGTGGTCTGAAGACAACTGAGACCTGTGGAACCTCCCCCTTGGGGGAAGCCCCTTGAATTCCAGAAGATAACCTTGGGAGACTATTTCTAGCGCCCAAGGATCCAGAACATCTCTTGCCCAAGCCTGAGCGAAGAGAGAGAGTCTGCCCCCCACCAGATCCGGTCCCGGATCGGGGGCCAACATTTCATGCTGTCTTGGTAGCAGTGGCAGGTTTCTTGGCCTGCTTTCCCTTGTTCCAGCCTTGCATTGGTCTCCAAGCTGGCTTGGCTTGAGAAGTATTACCCTCTTGCTTAGAGGACGTAGCACTTTGGGCTGGTCCGTTTCTACGAAAGGGACGAAAAACAGAATTTATGTTTACCTGATAAATTACTTTCTCCAACGGTGTGTCCGGTCCACGGCGTCATCCTTACTTGTGGGATATTCTCTTCCCCAACAGGAAATGGCAAAGAGCCCAGCAAAGCTGGTCACATGATCCCTCCTAGGCTCCGCCTACCCCAGTCATTCGACCGACGTTAAGGAGGAATATTTGCATAGGAGAAACCATATGGTACCGTGGTGACTGTAGTTAAAGAAAATAAATTATCAGACCTGATTAAAAAACCAGGGCGGGCCGTGGACCGGACACACCGTTGGAGAAAGTAATTTATCAGGTAAACTTAAATTCTGTTTTCTCCAACATAGGTGTGTCCGGTCCACGGCGTCATCCTTACTTGTGGGAACCAATACCAAAGCTTTAGGACACGGATGAAGGGAGGGAGCAAATCAGGTCACCTAAATGGAAGGCACCACGGCTTGCAAAACCTTTCTCCCAAAAATAGCCTCAGAAGAAGCAAAAGTATCAAACTTGTAAAATTTGGTAAAAGTGTGCAGTGAAGACCAAGTCGCTGCCCTACATATCTGATCAACAGAAGCCTCGTTCTTGAAGGCCCATGTGGAAGCCACAGCCCTAGTGGAATGAGCTGTGATTCTTTCGGGAGGCTGCCGTCCGGCAGTCTCGTAAGCCAATCTGATGATGCTTTTAATCCAAAAAGAGAGAGAGGTAGAAGTTGCTTTTTGACCTCTCCTTTTACCGGAATAAACAACAAACAAGGAAGATGTTTGTCTAAAATCCTTTGTAGCATCTAAATAGAATTTTAGAGCGCGAACAACATCCAAATTGTGCAACAAACGTTCCTTCTTCGAAACTGGTTTCGGACACAGAGAAGGTACGATAATCTCCTGGTTAATGTTTTTGTTAGAAACAACTTTTGGAAGAAAACCAGGTTTAGTACGTAAAACCACCTTATCTGCATGGAACACCAGATAAGGAGGAGAACACTGCAGAGCAGATAATTCTGAAACTCTTCTAGCAGAAGAAATTGCAACTAAAAACAAAACTTTCCAAGATAATAACTTAATATCAACGGAATGCAAGGGTTCAAACGGAACCCCCTGAAGAACTGAAAGAACTAAATTGAGACTCCAAGGAGGAGTCAAAGGTTTGTAAACAGGCTTAATTCTAACCAGAGCCTGAACAAAAGCTTGAACATCTGGCACAGCGGCCAGCTTTTTGTGAAGTAACACAGACAAGGCAGAAATCTGTCCCTTCAGGGAACTTGCAGATAAACCTTTTTCCAATCCTTCTTGAAGGAAGGATAGAATCCTAGGAATCTTAACCTTGTCCCAAGGGAATCCTTTAGATTCACACCAACAGATATATTTTTTCCAAATTTTGTGGTAAATCTTTCTAGTTACAGGCTTTCTGGCCTGAACAAGAGTATCGATAACAGGATCTGAGAACCCTCGCTTCGATAAGATCAAGCGTTCAATCTCCAAGCAGTCAGCTGGAGTGAAACCAGATTCGGATGTTCGAACGGACCCTGAACAAGAAGGTCTCGTCTCAAAGGTAGCTTCCAAGGTGGAGCCGATGACATATTCACCAGATCTGCATACCAAGTCCTGCGTGGCCACGCAGGAGCTATCAAGATCACCGACGCCCTCTCCTGATTGATCCTGGCTACCAGCCTGGGGATGAGAGGAAACGGCGGGAACACATAAGCTAGTTTGAAGGTCCAAGGTGCTACTAGTGCATCCACTAGAGCCGCCTTGGGATCCCTGGATCTGGACCCGTAGCAAGGAACTTTGAAGTTCTGACGAGAGGCCATCAGATCCATGTCTGGAATGCCCCACAGCTGAGTGACTTGGGCAAAGATTTCCGGATGGAGTTCCCACTCCCCCGGATGCAATGTCTGACGACTCAGAAAATCCGCTTCCCAATTTTCCACTCCTGGGATGTGGATAGCAGACAGGTGGCAGGAGTGAAACTCCGCCCATAGAATGATTTTGGTCACTTCTTCCATCGCCAGGGAACTCCTTGTTCCCCCCTGATGGTTGATGTACGCAACAGTTGTCATGTTGTCTGATTGAAACCGTATGAACTTGGCCCTCGCTAGCTGAGGCCAAGCCTTGAGAGCATTGAATATCGCTCTCAGTTCCAGAATATTTATCGGTAGAAGAGATTCTTCCCGAGACCAAAGACCCTGAGCTTTCAGGGATCCCCAGACCGCGCCCCAGCCCATCAGACTGGCGTCGGTCGTGACAATGACCCACTCTGGTCTGCGGAATGTCATCCCTCGTGACAGGTTGTCCAGGGACAGCCACCAACGGAGTGAGTCTCTGGTCCTCTGATTTACTTGTATCTTCGGAGACAAGTCTGTATAGTCCCCATTCCACTGACTGAGCATGCACAGTTGTAATGGTCTTAGATGAATGCGTGCAAAAGGAACTATGTCCATTGCCGCTACCATCAACCCGATCACTTCCATGCACTGAGCTATGGAAGGAAGAGGAACGGAATGAAGTATCCGACAAGAGTCTAGAAGTTTTGTTTTTCTGGCCTCTGTCAGAAAAATCCTCATTTCTAAGGAGTCTATTATGGTTCCCAAGAAGGGAACCCTTGTTGACGGAGATAGAGAACTCTTTTCCACGTTCACTTTCCATCCGTGAGATCTGAGAAAGGCCAGGACAATGTCCGTGTGAGCCTTTGCTTGAGGAAGGGACGACGCTTGAATCAGAATGTCGTCCAAGTAAGGTACTACAGCAATGCCCCTTGGTCTTAGCACAGCTAGAAGGGACCCTAGTACCTTTGTGAAAATCCTTGGAGCAGTGGCTAATCCGAAAGGAAGCGCCACGAACTGGTAATGTTTGTCCAGGAATGCGAACCTCAGGAACCGATGATGTTCCTTGTGGATAGGAATATGTAGATACGCATCCTTTAAATCCACCGTGGTCATGAATTGACCTTCCTGGATGGAAGGAAGAATTGTTCGAATGGTTTCCATCTTGAACGATGGAACCTTGAGAAACTTGTTTAAGATCTTGAGATCTAAGATTGGTCTGAACGTTCCCTCTTTCTTGGGAACTATAAACAGATTGGAGTAGAACCCCATCCCTTGTTCTCTTAATGGAACAGGATGAATCACTCCCATTTTTAACAGGTCTTCTACACAATGTAAGAATGCCTGTCTTTTTATGTGGTCTGAAGACAACTGAGACCTGTGGAACCTCCCCCTTGGGGGAAGTCCCTTGAATTCCAGAAGATAACCTTGGGAGACTATTTCTAGCGCCCAAGGATCCAGAACATCTCTTGCCCAAGCCTGAGCGAAGAGAGAGAGTCTGCCCCCCACCAGATCCGGTCCCGGATCGGGGGCCAACATTTCATGCTGTCTTGGTAGCAGTGGCAGGTTTCTTGGCCTGCTTTCCCTTGTTCCAGCCTTGCATTGGTCTCCAAGCTGGCTTGGCTTGAGAAGAATTACCCTCTTGCTTAGCGGACGTAGCACTTTGGGCTGGTCCGTTTCTACGAAAGGGACGAAAATTAGGTTTATTTTTTGCCTTGAAAGGCCGATCCTGAGGAAGGGCGTGGCCCTTACCCCCAGTGATATCAGAGATAATCTCTTTCAAGTCAGGGCCAAACAGCGTTTTCCCCTTGAAAGGAATGTTAAGTAGCTTGTTCTTGGAAGACGCATCAGCCGACCAAGATTTCAACCAAAGCGCTCTGCGCGCCACAATAGCAAACCCAGAATTCTTAGCCGCTAACCTAGCCAATTGCAAAGTGGCGTCTAGGGTGAAAGAATTAGCCAATTTGAGAGCATTGATTCTGTCCATAATCTCCTCAAAAGGAGGAGAATCACTATCGACCGCCTTTATCAGCTCATCGAACCAGAAACATGCGGCTGTAGCGACAGGGACAATGCATGAAATTGGTTGTAGAAGGTAACCCTGCTGAACAAACATCTTTTTAAGCAAACCTTCTAATTTTTTATCCATAGGATCTTTGAAAGCACAACTATCCTCTATGGGTATAGTGGTGCGTTTGTTTAAAGTGGAAACCGCTCCCTCGACCTTGGGGACTGTCTGCCATAAGTCCTTTCTGGGGTCGACCATAGGAAACAATTTTTTAAATATGGGGGGAGGGACGAAAGGAATACCGGGCCTTTCCCATTCTTTATTAACAATGTCCGCCACCCGCTTGGGTATAGGAAAAGCTTCTGGGAGCCCCGGCACCTCTAGGAACTTGTCCATTTTACATAGTTTCTCTGGGATGACCAACTTGTCACAATCATCCAGAGTGGATAATACCTCCTTAAGCAGAATGCGGAGATGTTCCAACTTAAATTTAAATGCAATCACATCAGGTTCAGCTTGTTGAGAAATGTTCCCTGAATCAGTAATTTCTCCCTCAGACAAAACCTCCCTGGCCCCATCAGACTGGGTTAGGGGCCCTTCAGAAATATTATTATCAGCGTCGTCATGCTCTTCAGTATCTAAAACAGAGCAGTCGCGCTTACGCTGATAAGTGTTCATTTTGGCTAAAATGTTTTTGACAGAATTATCCATTACAGCCGTTAATTGTTGCATAGTAAGGAGTATTGGCGCGCTAGATGTACTAGGGGCCTCCTGAGTGGGCAAGACTCGTGTAGACGAAGGAGGGAATGATGCAGTACCATGCTTACTCCCCTCACTTGAGGAATCATCTTGGGCATCATTGTCATTGTCACATAAATCACATTTATTTAAATGAATAGAAATTCTGGCTTCCCCACATTCAGAACACAGTCTATCTGGTAGTTCAGACATGTTAAACAGGCATAAACTTGATAACAAAGTACAAAAAACGTTTTAAAATAAAACCGTTACTGTCACTTTAAATTTTAAACTGAACACACTTTATTACTGCAATTGCGAAAAAACATGAAGGAATTGTTCAAAATTCACCAAATTTTCACCACAGTGTCTTAAAGCCTTAAAAGTATTGCACACCAAATTTGGAAGCTTTAACCCTTAAAATAACGGAACCGGAGCCGTTTTGAACTTTAACCCCTTTACAGTCCCTGGTATCTGCTTTGCTGAGACCCAACCAAGCCCCAAGGGGAATACGATACCAAATGACGCCTTCAGAAAGTCTTTTCTAAGTATCAGAGCTCCTCTCACATGCGACTGCATGCCATGCCTCTCAAAAACAAGTGCGCAACACCGGCGCGAAAATGAGGCTCTGCCTATGCTTTGGGAAAGCCCCTAAAGAATAAGGTGTCTAAAACAGTGCCTGCCGATATTATTATATCAAAATACCCAGATAAAATGATTCCTCAAGGCTAAATATGTGTTAATAATCAATCGATTTAGCCCAGAAAAAGTCCACAGTCTTAATAAGCCCTTTTTGAAGCCCTTATTTACGATCGTAATAAACATGGCTTACCGGATCCCATAGGGAAAATGACAGCTTCCAGCATTACATCGTCTTGTTAGAATGTGTCATACCTCAAGCAGCAAGAGACTGCTCACTGTTCCCCCAACTGAAGTTAATTGCTCTCAACAGTCCTGTGTGGAACAGCCATGGATTTTAGTGACGGTTGCTAAAATCATTTTCCTCATACAAACAGAAATCTTCATCTCTTTTCTGTTTCTGAGTAAATAGTACACACCAGCACTATTTCAAAATAACAAACTCTTGATTGAATAATAAAAACTACAGTTAAACACTAAAAAACTCTAAGCCATCTCCGTGGAGATGTTGCCTGTACAACGGCAAAGAGAATGACTGGGGTAGGCGGAGCCTAGGAGGGATCATGTGACCAGCTTTGCTGGGCTCTTTGCCATTTCCTGTTGGGGAAGAGAATATCCCACAAGTAAGGATGACGCCGTGGACCGGACACACCTATGTTGGAGAAATTAGGTTTATTTTTTGCCTTGAAAGGCCGATCCTGAGGAAGGGCGTGGCCCTTACCCCCAGTGATATCAGAGATAATCTCTTTCAAGTCAGGGCCAAACAGCGTTTTCCCCTTGAAAGGAATGTTAAGTAGCTTGTTCTTGGAAGACGCATCAGCTGACCAAGATTTCAACCAAAGCGCTCTGCGCGCCACAATAGCAAACCCAGAATTCTTAGCCGCTAACCTAGCCAATTGCAAAGTGGCGTCTAGGGTGAAAGAATTAGCCAATTTGAGAGCATTGATTCTGTCCATAATCTCCTCATAAGGAGGAGAATCACTATCGACCGCCTTTATCAGCTCATCGAACCAGAAACATGCGGCTGTAGCGACAGGGACAATGCATGAAATTGGTTGTAGAAGGTAACCCTGCTGAACAAACATCTTTTTAAGTAAACCTTCTAATTTTTTATCCATAGGATCTTTGAAAGCACAACTATCCTCTATGGGTATAGTGGTGCGTTTGTTTAAAGTGGAAACCGCTCCCTCGACCTTGGGGACTGTCTGCCATAAGTCCTTTCTGGGGTCGACCATAGGAAACAATTTTTTAAATATGGGGGGAGGGACGAAAGGAATACCGGGCCTTTCCCATTCTTTATTAACAATGTCCGCCACCCGCTTGGGTATAGGAAAAGCTTCTGGGAGCCCCGGGACCTCTAGGAACTTGTCCATTTTACATAGTTTCTCTGGGATGACCAACTTGTCACAATCATCCAGAGTGGATAATACCTCCTTAAGCAGAATGCGGAGATGTTCCAACTTAAATTTAAACGTAATCACATCAGGTTCAGCTTGTTGAGAAATGTTCCCTGAATCAGTAATTTCTCCCTCAGACAAAACCTCCCTGGCCCCATCAGACTGGGTTAGGGGCCCTTCGGAACCATTATTATCAGCGTCGTCATGCTCTTCAGTATCTAAAACAGAGCAGTCGCGCTTACGCTGATAAGTGTTCATTTTGGCTAAAATGTTTTTGACAGAATTATCCATTACAGCCGTTAATTGTTGCATAGTAAGGGGTATTGGCGCGCTAGATGTACTAGGGGCCTCCTGAGTGGGCAAGACTCGTGTAGACGAAGGAGGGAATGATGCAGTACCATGCTTACTCCCCTCACTTGAGGAATCATCTTGGGCATCATTGTCATTGTCACATAAATCACATTTATTTAAATGAATGGGAATTCTGGCTTCCCCACATGCAGAACACAGTCTATCTGGTAGTTCAGACATGTTAAACAGGCATAAACTTGATAACAAAGTACAAAAAACGTTTTAAAATAAAACCGTTACTGTCACTTTAAATTTTAAACTGAACACACTTTATTACTGCAATTGCGAAAAAACATGAAGGAATTGTTCAAAATTCACCAAATTTTCACCACAGTGTCTTAAAGCCTTAAAAGTATTGCACACCAAATTTGGAAGCTTTAACACTTAAAATAACGGAACCGGAGCCGTTTTTAACTTTAACCCCTTTACAGTCCCTGGTATCTGCTTTGCTGAGACCCAACCAAGCCCAAAGGGGAATACGATACCAAATGACGCCTTCAGAAAGTCTTTTCTAAGTATCAGAGCTCCTCACACATGCGACTGCATGTCATGCCTCTCAAAAACAAGTGCGCAACACCGGCGCGAAAATGAGGCTCTGCCTATGATTTGGGAAAGCCCCTAAAGAATAAGGTGTCTAAAACAGTGCCTGCCGATATTATTATATCAAAATACCCAGATTAAATGATTCCTCAAGGCTAAATATGTGTTAAAAATGAATCGATTTAGCCCAGATAAAGTCTACAGTCTTAATAAGCCCTTATTTACGATCTTAATAAACATGGCTTACCGGATCCCATAGGGAAAATGACAGCTTCCAGCATTACATCGTCTTGTTAGAATGTGTCATACCTCAAGCAGCAAGAGACTGCTCACTGTTCCCCCAACTGAAGTTAATTGCTCTCAACAGTCCTGTGTGGAACAGCCATGGATTTTAGTGACGGTGCTAAAATCATTTTCCTCATACAAACAGAAATCTTCATCTCTTTTCTGTTTCTGAGTAAATAGTACATACCAGCACTATTTCAAAATAACAAACTCTTGATTGAATAATAAAAACTACAGTTAAACACTAAAAAACTCTAAGCCATCTCCGTGGAGATGTTGCCTGTACAACGGCAAAGAGAATGACTGGGGTAGGCGGAGCCTAGGAGGGATCATGTGACCAGCTTTGCTGGGCTCTTTGCCATTTCCTGTTGGGGAAGAGAATATCCCACAAGTAAGGATGACGCCGTGGACCGGACACACCTATGTTGGAGAAATGAGGATTATTGTGTTAAAACCCACAGTCAGTGTGAAAGTGAATGGATGGAAACCTATGGCTCAAATAGCCTCAGGAGTAGAATATGTTTATAATCGTTGAAATCAAAGTGGGTGGGTTATTAACTCACTGGAGTATACCTGGGTTATAGATAGTCCCAGAGCTAATAGAATTCTTGGACTGACCAATAGGTTACTGTCATTGAATGTTATATAGTTAGTATTGGGGTACCATCATCATGTGGTCCTTAATAGTATGGAAGAACAAATGCTGTCTCCATGTAATAGTATCTGGTATAGTTAGCTAAATTAATTCAGATTCATGATATTATACTGCTAGTATGCTGCTAATATATGCTGCATATATATTTGCATATATATATGCAAATATATTAGCACCATACTAGCAGTATAATATCATGAATCTGAATTAATTTATCTATTTAGCTAACTATACCAGATACTATTACATGGAGACAGCATTTGTTCTTCCACATGATGATGGTACCCCAATACTAACTATATAACATTCAATGACAGTAACCTATTGGTCAGTCTGAGAATTCTATTAGCTCTGGGACTATCTATAACCCAGGTATACTCCAGTGAGTTAACCCACACACTTTGATTTCAACGATTATAAATATATTCTACTCCTGAGGCTATTTGAGCCATAGGTTTCCACCCACTCACTTTCACACTGACTGTGGTTTTTAACACAATAATCCTAATTTTATTAATATTATTAAACGTTAAGTTTTAAATCCTCCATTTCTTTGGATTCTATTTTCCTATGGTACAAACAGTGATTTTTTCGCTTTGTGCTGTTGAGTGCTACTAAAGTACATTCTTCCAATTGTGCTCGCAATTGATACCCGTTGGTTCCCTTAGCTAATCCCTTTAGTTTGGACTGACTTTGGTTATTTGACTTCAGCTTGTTTTTTAACTTTGTATGTTTTCTGATTTTGTTCTGTTTTCCTTGTGTGGCTAAGACCAGGATTGTCTGACTTGGAATTCTCTAATTCCTTACCTAAGCATAGTGACTTTGTAGTTTTCTTCTTGTTTTTGATTATTTTCCTTTACCATCACTGCTGATTCCTTCATCTCCAGTTTCTTACAGCCTTATTTCCTTGGATATCTCTGCTCTTATAATATCTATATTAAAGGTATTTATTTGTAAAATAGCATTCTGCTCCCTGCTAGAATTAATTTGTTTGTAATAAGATCATTTTGTTATTTCTAGTTACCTATATAAGTTAGTTTTCATTTGGATAGCCAGACCAAACTTTAAGGTATATTTTCCTTTAGTATTTACAATATTAATTTAGTTACTTTTTAGTACTTATTTGTTCTTTTGCTTTTTTTAAGGTTCTGATTAAAGTGCTAAAGAGATTTCAGCTACTGAGTTTGGTCTCATTTCTCTCTAACCTCTGGCTTTTCTTTGGTTACTGTGTTTCATTTGCAGTGTCCCAGTAAGGGTTGTGGTAAGATTGGCCACTTCACCATTTATTCCGGCTCTCTGAGAATAATTAATATCTGGCCCACCACCTGATGCCAATGTATCCTCTTCTTGACCAGGAAGTCGTGTGTCAGTTATTACACATTGGTAGGTTTATCTCCTATCTCAAATTGCCTTACCCACCTAAATTCTCTCATATTCAACAAAATGTTTTCTCAAGTTGTTCTTGTGACTAATTGTTTGGATCCTGATTATTTATCTGAATTGTTACTTCAGTTTGATTGTTAGAAAGCAATATTTTCTAGAAAGTATGCACACGCACGCACGCACGTACACACACACACACACGTTCTTCCCTCTGTTTATCACAATAAATACACAGAGATCTTATTCGTTGGGAATGTAAAAATTTATTCCAACATGCTCAGTTGTTTTTTCTTTTTTAATATTAAAAATTCCTCTTGCGCCAGTATCCTGGCTAGGTCAGTTATAAAGGGGGAAAATATACAAGAAGAAAGATTGGTACACCAAATACTGACGCAAACACATCCTTATATTCTTTAAGCTCCTTCTTTAATATTCACATGACATTCTGTGCTTTTTACCCCAATTTTTTCTATTTCCCTAATAAAACTTGTCCATTATCCCACCCACCTCCCACTGTTCATATTTACAAGTTTACAGCACCGTAGCTCGT